>NW_027594509.1:0-16620 GCF_964213995.1 Mustelus asterias | reverse complement strand
TGGGGTTCAGCAGGCACTGCACGGTGCTCCCGCAATTTTATTCATTCATTCACGGGATGTGGGCATTGCTGGCTGGGTCAGCGTTTATCGTCCATCCCCAAGGGGATTTAAGAGTCAACCACATTGCCGTGGCTCTGGAGTCACATGTAGGCCCAGACCGGGTAAGGACGGCAGATTTCCTTCCCTAAAAGGACATTAGTGAACCAGATGGGAAGGAAATCTGCCTTCCTTACCCAGACTGGCCTAAATCGCACAGTGGTCACACTTTCAGATAAAGCTCGGCACAACATCGTGGGCCGAAGGGCCTGTGCTGTGCTGTACTGTTCTATGTTCTATGGTCAGCACTGCTGCCTCACAGCACCAGAGGCCCAGGTTCACTTCCAGCCTCGGGTCCCTGTCTGTGCAGAGTTTGCACGTTCTCCCCATGTCTGCGTGGGTCTCCTCCGGGTGCTCCGGTTTCCTCCCACAGTCCAAAGACGTGCGGGTTAGGTGGATTGGACGTGCTAAATTGCTCCTTAATGTCTCAAAATGTGTAGGTGAGATGGATTAGCCATGGTAAACATGTGGGGTTACCGAGGTGGGGTGGGGGAGAGGGCCTGGGTAAGATGCTCTGTCAGAGAATCAGCAAAGACTCAATGGGACGAATGGCCTCTTCTGCACTGTGGGGATTCTATAATTGCCGATGGGGTCGAATCTTAACTGCCCTCTGAAATGGCCGAGCGGGACACTCTGTTCAAGGGGAAATTAGGGATAGGCAATAAATGCTGGTCCAGCCGGTGATGACCACATCCCAGGGTGCTTTATGGGATGGCTTGGCACGCTGCCCTGAGTCAGAGATATGTCCTCAGGAAGATTCGAATGGGAGACAGAGGATGAAGGAGAGCATTCCAGAGCTTGGGGCGGGAAATGTGAGCTTGTGTGTCTAGTTTGATGGTCAGAGTTTGAAGGAAACCAGGCCTATCCTGTGGGTAGTCATTGTAAAGACACCAGGCCGGTGCTGTGGGTCATTGGAAAGATACCAGGCTGATGCAGAGGGTCATTGTAATGATACCAGGCCGGTGCAGTGGGTAGTCATTGTAAGCCGCATTCTATTCAAGTGAAGAGTTTACCTCTCTGTGTCGTAGCTGGGCAGTCTGTCCTTCATAATAATAGTTGTACGTCTTCAAGTGTCCCAGCAACTCCTTCCTAGAGGGAAGAGATGAAACAGTGTGCTTTTATTCCTTTATCGTCTCTCCATTCCTATCACCACACACACATCAGCTGTTTCATAGTGGGTACTGAGTGAGTGCCGCACTGTCAGAGGGTCAGTGCTGAGGGAGTGCCGCACTGTCAGAGGGTCAGTACTGAGGGAGTGCCGCACTGTCAGAGGGTCAGTACTGAGGGAGTGCCACACTGTCAGAGGGTCAGTACTGAGGGAGTGCCGCACTGTCAGAGGGTCAGTGCTGAGGGAGTGCCACACTGTCAGAGGGTCAGTACTGAGGGAGTGCCGCACTGTCAGAGGGTCAGTACTGAGGGAGTGCTGCACTGTCAGAGGGTCAGTACTGAGGGAGTGCCACACTGTCAGAGGGTCAGTACTGAGGGAGTGCCGCACTGTCAGAGGGTCAGTACTGAGGGAGTGCCGCACTGTCAGAGGGTCAGTACTGAGGGAGTGCCACACTGTCAGAGGGTCAGTACTGAGGGAGTGCCACACTGTCAGAGGGTCAGTACTGAGGGAGTGCCGCACTGTCAGAGGGTCAGTACTGAGGGAGTGCCGCACTGTCAGAGGGTCAGTACTCAGGGAGCGCCGCACTGTCAGAGGGTCAGTACTCAGGGAGTGCCGCACTGTCAGAGGGTCAGTGCTGAGGGAGTGCCGCACTGTCAGAGGGTCAGTACTGAGGGAGTGCCGCACTGTCAGAGGGTCAGTACTGAGGGAGTGCTGCACTGTCAGAGGGTCAGTACTGAGGGAGTGCCGCACTGTCAGAGGGTCAGTCCTGAGGGAGTGCCGCACTGTCAGAGGGTCAGTACTGAGGGAGTGCTGCACTGTCAGAGGGTCAGTACTGAGGAGTGCCGCACTGTCAGAGGGCCAGTATTGAGGGAGCGCTGCACTGTCAGAGGGTCAGTACTGAGGGAGTGCCACACTGTCAGAGGGTCAGTACTGAGGGAGTGCTGCACTGTCAGAGGGTCAGTACTGAGGGAGTGCTGCACTGTCAGAGGGTCAGTACTGAGGGAGTGCCGCACTGTCAGAGGGTCAGTGCTGAGGGAGCGCTGCACTGTCAGAGGGTCAGTGCTGAGGGAGTGCCGCACTGTCAGAGGGTCAGTACTGAGGGAGTGCTGCACTGTCAGAGGGTCAGTGCTGAGGGAGTGCCGCACTGTCAGAGGGTCAGTGCTGAGGGATGCTGCACTGTCAGAGGGTCAGTGCTGAGGGAGTGCCGCACTGTCAGAGGGTCAGTGCTGAGGGAGTGTTGCACTGTCAGAGGGTCAGTGCTGAGGGAGTGCCGCACTGTCAGAGGGTCAGTGCTGAACGAGTGCCGCGCTGTCAGAGGGTCAGTACTGAGGAGTGCCACACTGTCAGAGGGCCAGTATTGAGGGAGCGCTGCACTGTCAGAGGGTCAGTACTGAGGGAGTGCTGCACTGTCAGAGGGTCAGTACTGAGGGAGTGCCGCACTGTCAGAGGGTCAGTCCTGAGGGAGTGCCGCACTGTCAGAGGGTCAGTCCTGAGGGAGTGCCGCACTGTCAGAGGGTCAGTACTGAGGGAATGCCGCACTGTCAGAGGGTCAGTACTGAGGGAGTGCTGCACTGTCAGAGGGTCAGTACTGAGGGAGTGCTGCACTGTCAGAGGGTCAGTACTGAGGAGTGCCGCACTGTCAGAGGGCCAGTATTGAGGGAGCGCTGCACTGTCAGAGGGTCAGTACTGAGGGAGTGCCACACTGTCAGAGGGTCAGTACTGAGGGAGTGCTGCACTGTCAGAGGGTCAGTACTGAGGGAGTGCTGCACTGTCAGAGGGTCAGTACTGAGGGAGTGCCGCACTGTCAGAGGGTCAGTGCTGAGGGAGCGCTGCACTGTCAGAGGGTCAGTGCTGAGGGAGTGCCGCACTGTCAGAGGGTCAGTACTGAGGGAGTGCTGCACTGTCAGAGGGTCAGTGCTGAGGGAGTGCCGCACTGTCAGAGGGTCAGTGCTGAGGGATGCTGCACTGTCAGAGGGTCAGTGCTGAGGGAGTGCCGCACTGTCAGAGGGTCAGTGCTGAGGGAGTGTTGCACTGTCAGAGGGTCAGTGCTGAGGGAGTGCCGCACTGTCAGAGGTTCAGTGCTGAACGAGTGCCGCGCTGTCAGAGGGTCAGTACTGAGGAGTGCCACACTGTCAGAGGGCCAGTATTGAGGGAGCGCTGCACTGTCAGAGGGTCAGTACTGAGGGAGTGCTGCACTGTCAGAGGGTCAGTACTGAGGGAGTGCCGCACTGTCAGAGGGTCAGTCCTGAGGGAGTGCCGCACTGTCAGAGGGTCAGTCCTGAGGGAGTGCCGCACTGTCAGAGGGTCAGTACTGAGGGAATGCCGCACTGTCAGAGGGTCAGTACTGAGGGAGTGCTGCACTGTCAGAGGGTCAGTACTGAGGGAGTGCTGCACTGTCAGAGGGTCAGTACTGAGGAGTGCCACACTGTCAGAGGGCCAGTATTGAGGGAGTGCTGCACTGTCAGAGGGTCAGTACTGAGGGAGTGCCGCACTGTCAGAGGGTCAGTGCTGAGGGAGTGCCGCACTGTCAGAGGGTCAGTACTGAGGGAGTGCTGCACTGTCAGAGGGTCAGTGCTGAGGGAGTGCCGCACTGTCAGAGGGTCAGTGCTGAGGGAGTGCCGCACTGTCAGAGGGTCAGTGCTGAGGGAGTGCCGCGCTGTCAGAGGGTCAGTGCTGAGGGAGCGCTGCACTGTCAGAGGGTCAGTGCTGAGGGAGCGCCGCACGGTCAGAGGGTCAGTGCCGAGGGAGCGCCGCACGGTCAGAGGGCCAGTACTGAGGGCGCGCCGCACTGTCAGAGGGTCAGTGCTGAGGGAGTGCTGCACTGTCAGAGGGTCAGCACTGAGGGAGTGCCGCAGTGTCAGAGGGTCAGTACTGAGGGAGTGCCGCAGTGTCAGAGGGTCAGTACTGAGGGAGTGCCGCAGTGTCAGAGGGTCAGTACTGAGGGAGTGCTGCCCTGTCATGAAGTCAATCAGAGACTGCAGCTTGCAGCTTCAACCTGACTAAGGTACAGTTAGTATTTGGAAACAAAGAATTGCGAAGAAATACTTTCTTCTCAGAGGTTGGGAACATCTCTCGGGAGATGTTCTTGTGCGTCTGTTTAGCATTGAGGCTCGCTGTGGTTGATTGGTTAAGCCTGGGTGTTGACGCAGAGTAAAGTAAACTAAGCTGCAGAGAGGGAGAGCTGTAGTTGAAGCCTGGGGCAGACATTTGACAACATGGTGGGACTTACAACACCATCGTGGTGATTCAAAAACCCACTGGCTTTGGCCAATTGGAAAATCCCACGCCATAAAACGCTGCCCATGAAAACTTTTGTCATCTTTGCATAGCCCTCAGCTGTAAAATATACAACAGCTGGAAGAAATAAAGCAATCCACTCTCTTTTCCCCTCAGTCTCTGGAGGCTTCCAAATGCTCCCAAGGAAAGTATTCTTGTTTCAAAATCCAGCAAATCAGTAAGAAGTCTCACAACACCAGGTTAAAGTCCAACAGGTTTATTTGGAATCACGAGCCTTCGGAGTGCTGTTCCTTCATCAGGTGAGTGGGGGTTAGAGCTAAACTGATGAAGGAGCAGCGCTCCGAAAGCTCCTGATTCCAAATAAACCTGTTGGACTTTAACCTGGTGTTGTGAGACTTCTTACTGTGCCCATCCCAGTCCAACACCGGCATCTCCACATCAATAGAGAGAAAGCGGTAATATCCTCTCTCCCACCCACCCCTGCCTTCGCCAGCACATGCATCCCAGTCAGATAAACAAGGCCTTCATAGAGTGAGGATTTGAGTACAGGAGCAGGGATGCCTTGCTATTATTAGTAAAAAGTTTAACAACACCAGGTTAAAGTCCAACGGGTTTATTTGGTAGCAAAAGCCACACAAGCTTTCGGAGCTCTAAGCCCCTTCTTCAGGTGAGTGGGAATTCTGTTCACAAACCTGAATCTGCCCACTCACCTGAAGAAGGGGCTTAGAGCTCCGAAAGCTTGTGTGGCTTTTGCTACCAAATAAACCCGTTGGACTTTAACCTGGTGTTGTTAAACTTTTTACTGTGTTCACCCCAGTCCAACGCCGGCATCTCCACATCATTGCTATAATTATGCAGGGTCTTGTTGAATATTGTTTGCAATTTTGGTCTCCTTATCTGAGGAAGGATGTCCTTGCTCTGAAGGGAGTGCAGCGAAGGTTTCTGGGATAGTGGGACTGATGTACGAGGAGAGATTGAGTCGGTTAGGATTGCTTTCCCAACAAGGGGGGGGGGATCTTTTAGAGACCTATAAAATTCTAACAGGGTTAGACAGGGCAGATTCAGGATGGTGGGGGAGTCCAGAACCAAGAGTCTGAGGATACAGGGTAGACTGTTTAAGTTTAGTTTATTTATTCGGATCATCAACACTGCAATGCAGTTACTGAGAAAATTTAGGACTGAGGTGGGGAGAAATTTCTTCACCCAGACGGTGGTGAATGTGTGGAATTCACTGCCACAGGAAGTAGTTGAGGCCAAAATGTTGTCTGATTTCAAGAAGAAATTAGATATAGCTCTTGGGGCTAAAGGGATCAAGGGATATGGAGGGGATGGGGGGAAAATCAGGATATTGAATTTGATGATCAGCCATGATCAAAATGAATGGTGGAGCAGATCGAAGGGCCGAATGGCCTCCTCCTGCTTCTAGCTTTGAGGAACTCTTTCATCACAGCGTTACCAAACTGTGCCAGGAAAAAGAAACTCAGTCCAAGAGGGTTAGAAAGCACCTTGAGGGGTAAGGAAAGTCGGAGAGGTTCAGGGAGAGAATTCCGGAGCCTGGGGCCTAGGCAGCTGTAGGCGGTGCAGCGATGGGATTCGGGGATGTGTGTTCCAGAGGCCAGAATAACAGGTCATGAATATTGAATGGCTGTTTGGTTTCGAGGCGCTTGACTACTAAAGGACTTGGGCAGATCTTTGACATCAGCGGTTGCTATGGAGCCGGGCAGCAAACAAGGGGAGCAGTGAAACGGTCGGACGTGTTTTCTCAGCCTGCACTTCTACTCGGACTTGTGAAACTCATGTGAGCAGTTTAAACGCAGAGAACTCGGAGTCATGTGCTGGTGAACAGGAGAAAGGGGAACTGAGTCCTTTCAATTCGAGAAATGCAGAGCGGTTGAACAGAAGGAACTCCATTTATTTTATCTGAATTGGTAATATTAACCCCACACAAACGGAACAAAGCCCCTCTGTGTATCCTCCAGAGTCTTTCCTACACCCCCTGCCAACCAACCTTTGTTTCCTTCCCTTTGTGTGGCCAAGTCTTTCCTCCCTGCTGACTTCTACTCCCAGTCAACCTCTGTTCCCTCTCACAATAACTCACAGCAGGCTATTCAGCTACAATGGGCATGTCACATCCCAAAGCAACCCCCTTCAACGCTCAACATCCATTCACTGACATGTCCAGCACAGGAGGCCAATCAGCCCATCGCGCCCACAGCCGGCCAACAAGGAACCCCCGACTGCACTCATCCCATTTTCCAGCCCATGGCCTAGTGGTGTTATCGCTAGGCTATTAACCCAGAAACTCAGCTAATGTTCTGGGGGACCCGGGTTCGAATCCCGCCACGGCAGATGGTGGAATTTGAATTCAATAAAAAATATCTGGAATTAAGAATCTACCAATTACCGTGAAACCGTTGTCGATTGTTGGAAAAAACCCATCTGGTTCACTGATGTCCTTTAGGGAAGGAAATCTGCCGTCCTTACCCAGTCTGGGCTACATGTGACTTCAGAGCCACAGCAATGTAGTGGACTCTCACCTCCCCTGTGAAATGGCCGAGCGATACACTCAGTTCAAAGGCGACTAGGGATGGGCAATGAATGCTGGCCCAGCCGGCGATGCCCATGTCCCATGAACGAATGAAAAGAAAATCCACAAAGCAAACGCTTGCGCCTCATAAGCTGGCCATTCCGCCCTTTCTGTAAGCCTAGCTCCTCCAGTTGGACATGTTCTTAAAGCTTTCATCATAATAAGAACATAAGAACTAGGAGGAGGAGTAGGCCATCTGGCCCCTCGAGCCTGCTCTGCCATTCAATAAGGTCATGGCTGATCTTTTCGAGGACTCAGCTCCACTTACCCACCCGCTCCCCATAACCCTTAATTCCTTTACTGTCCAAAAATGTATCCATCCTTGCCTTAAAAACATTCAATGAGGTAGCCTCAACTGCTTCATAGATTCATAGAGTCATAGAGGTTTACAGCATGGAAACAGGCCCTTCGGCCCAACTTGTCCATGCCGCCCTTTTTTTTAAACCCCTAAGCTAATCCCAATTGCCCACATTTGGCCCATATCCCTCCATATCCATCGTACCCATATAACTGTCTAAATGCTTTTTAAAAGATAAAATTGTACCCGCCTCTACTACCACCTCTGGCAGCTTGTTCCAGACACTCACCACCCTCTGTGAAAAAATTGCCCCTCTGGACCCTTTTGTATCTCTCCCCTCTCACCTTTTGTATCTCTCCCCTCTCACCTTAACCCTATGCCCTCTAGTTTTAGACTCTCCTACTGGGCAGGGAATTCCACAGATTCACAACCCTTTGTGTGAAGAAGTTTCTCCTCAACTCAGTCCTAAATCTGCTCCCCTTATTTTGAGGCCATGCCCCCTAGTTCTAGTTTCACCCGCCAGTGGAAACAACTTCTCTGCTTCTATCTTATTTATTCCCTTCATAATCTTATATGTTTCTATAAGATCTCCCCTCATTCTTCTGAATTCCAATGAGTATAGCCCCAGTCTACTCAGTCTCTCCTCATAAGCCAACCCTCTCAACTCCAGAACCAATCTAGTGAATCTCCTCTGCACCCCATCCAGTGCCAGTATATCCTTTCTCAAGTAAGGTCACCACTCACTTCTAACCCCCACACCCGGTCAAATAGCCCTTAAAAGAAAATGAATACTTGCCCAATATTTTTCTAACTAACACAGGAATAATGAACACATCTGCTCCAGGTCTCTCCCAATCATCTCCCTGATCGTTTTTTTATTCCTCAAGCACTGACCACCCTGAGGTTTCTATCTGTGCTAACTCCTGACTCCAGGATCCTTAGTGCCATGCTCCCTCCTCATATCTCAACATTTTATATTTATTTATCAGAGTCACAAGTAAGGCTTACATTAACATTGCAATGAAGTTACTGTGAAAATCCCCCAGTCGCTACACTCCGGCGCCTGTTCGGGTACACGGAGGGAGAATTTAGCATTCTGCACGGATCAGCTGGTGGCAGCATTCACAGACATCTTTAACCTCTCTTTACAACAACCTGAGGTCCCTATCTGCTTCAAGAAGACAACCATCATCCCGGTACCTAAGAAAATCCTAGCAACGCGCCTTAATGACTATCGGCCGGTGGCTCTGACATCCATCATTATGAAATGCTTCGAAAGGTTAGTCCAGCCTCCTGCACTACCTGGATCCACTACAGTTTGCCTATCGCCGCAACAGGTCCACAGCAGACGCCATTTCCCTGGCCCTGCACTCAACTCTGGAACACCTAGATAACAAGGACACCGATGTCAGACTCCTATTTATTGACTACAGCTCAGCCTTCAACACTATTATTCCCACAAAACTCATCTCCAAACTCCGTAGCCTGGGCTTGGCACCTCCCTTTGCGACTGGATCCTGAACTTCCTAACCCACAGACCACAATCAGTGAGGATCGGCAACAACACCTCCTCCACAATCATCCTCAACAGGAAGTGTAATCTTATATGTTTATAAGTGTACGATGGGTTCCTGTACCCCACAAGGCTGTGTTCTCAGCCCCCCACTATACTCCTTATACACCTCCGACTGTGCGGACAAATTCCCCTCCAATTCGATTTTCAAGTTTGCTGACGACACCACCGTAGTGGGTCGGATCTCAAACAATGACGAGACAGAGTACAGGAATGAGATAGAGAATCTGGTGAACTGGTGCGGCAACAATAATCTCTCCCTCAATGTCAACAAAATTAAAGAGATTGTCATCAACTTCAGGAAGCGTAAAGGAGAACATGTCCCTGTCTACATCAACGGGGACGAAGTAGAAAGGGTCGAGAGCTTCAAGTTTTTAGGTGTCCAGATCACCAACAACCTGTCCTGGTCCCCCATCCTGACAATAGTTGAGAAAGCCCCACCAACACCTCTACTTTCTCAGAAGACTAAGGAAATTTGGCATGTCAGCTACGACTCTCACCCACTTTTACAGATGCACCATAGAAAGCATTCTTTCTGGTTGTATCACAGCTTGGTATGGGCTCCTGCTCTGCCCAAGACCGCAAGGAACTACAAAAGGTCGTGAATGTAGCCCAATCCATCACGCAAACCAACCTCCCATCCATTGACTCTGTCTACGCTTCCTGCTGCCTCGGCAAAGCAGCCAGCATAATTAAGGACCCCACACACCCCGGACATTCTCTCTTCCACCTTCTTCCGTCGGGAAAAAGATACAAAAGTCTGAGGTCACGTTCCAACCGACTCAAGAACAGCTTCTTCCCTGCTGCTGTCAGACTTTTGAATGGACCTACCTTGCATTAAGTTGATCTTTCTCTACACGCTAGCTGTGACTGTAACACTATATTCTGCACTCTCTCCTTTCCTTCTCTATGAATGGTATGCTTTGTCTGTATAGCACGCAAGAAACAATACTTTTCACTGTATGTTAATACATGTGACAATAATAAATCAAATCAAATCCATGTATCTTCCCAATATTCCTCCCATTTTCTTTACCAAGTTGAGATGATTGCAGCTTCAGCCGTTCCCTGGGATAAATGATTCTGTGCTTCACAACTCTATGTCCTGAGCTCACCCTTGTTTTAAAATTGAGGGCTCCCTCTTACTGCCTCCTCCACCCCAGCGACGCCACTCAACAACCCGGAATGAGGGGAGACTGTTCCCTTTCCTGATGGCCTCTCTCCAACCCTTTGCAGCTTTTCAAATCCTCTGTTGCAGCTTCTGACGCTCAGTGAGGCTCAGTAGCCCGTAGGCCCGCACAGCAGCCTGTCTGTAGAGTTTCTCCTGTCCCTTCATTCAGAGATCAGTCACCTCAGCACAGATCAGGTTAGGGAGCTGGTGTCCCTATCACCCGGTAACTGACTGCCCCTCCCTCCTGTTCCGGCATCTTCACTTCAACACATCAACCACATCCTCCCATCCCAAAGAGAGAAACAGGAGCAGGAGCGAAGGATTTTGAGATATGCTTGATGAGGAAAACTGGGGCAAGAATGGAAGAAAGGGTAGCAGGCATGATGGGCCGAATGGCCTGATTCTGTGCTGTAAAATCGCTGAGTTGGCCCCTCGATCCAGCTCTGCTATTCAGTGAGACCATGGTTGATCTATCTTGATCCCCTCCCTCACATCCCTGGATTCCTCCATCTTCTTAGCAATCTCAGCTTGAATATCCTCAACAAGTTAGCATCCAGAGCCCCCCCCCCGAACATTCACAATCCCCCCAGTGGTGAAATTCCCCCACCTCTTCAAAGAACAAGGAAAATTACAGCACAGGAACAGGCTCTTCGGCCCTCCAAGCCTGCACCGACCATGCTGTCTGTCTGAACTAAAACCCCCTACCCTTCCAGGGACCAGATCCCTCTATTCCCAACCTATTCATGTATTTGTCAAGACACCCCTTAAAAGTCACTACCGTATCCGCTTCCACTACCTCCCCCGGCAACGAGTTCCAGGCACCCACCACCCTCTGTGTAAAAAAACTTGCCTCGTACATCTCCTTTAAACCTTGCCCCTCGCACCTTAAACCTGTGCCTCCTAGTAATTGACTCTTCCACCCTGGGAAAAAGCTTCTGACTATCCACTCTGTCCATGCCCCTCAATCTTGTAGACTTCTTTCAGGTCATCCCTCAACCTCCGTCGTTCCAGTGAGAACAAACCAAGTTTCTCCAACCTCTCCTCATAGCTAATGCCCTCCATACCAGGCAACATCCTGGTAAATCTTTTCTGTACCCTCTCCAAAGCCTCCACGTCCTTCTGGTCGTGTGGCGACCAAAATTGAACACCATATTCTAAGTGCGGCCTAACTAAGGTTCTAAAAGCTGCAGCATGACTTGCCAATTTTTAAACTCAATACCCCGGCCGATGAAGGCAAGCATGCCGTATGCCTTCTTGACTACCTTCTCCACCTGCATTGCCACTTTCAGTGACCTGTGTACCTGTACACCCAGATCCCTTTGCCTATCAATACTCTTCAGGATTCTGCCATTTCCTATATATTTCCCATCTGTATAAGACCTTTCAAAATGCATTACCTCACATTTGTGCGGATTAAACTTCATCTGCCACCTCTCCGCCCAAGTCTCCAACCGATCTATATCCTGCCCTCATCGCTATCTGCAAATCCACCAACCTTTGTGTCGTCCGCAATCTTACTAATCAAACCAGTTACAATTTCCTCCAAATCATTTATATATATTACAACCAGCAAAGGTCCCAGCACTGATCCCTGAGGAACACCACTAATCACAGCCCTCCATTCAAAAACGCACCCTTCCACTGCTACCCTCTGTCTTCTATGACTGAGCCAGTTTTGTGTCCACCTTGCCAGCTCACCTCTGATCCCATGCGACTTCACCTACTGTACCTAATGCTGAGTTACCCACCTCAAGTCTGGCCTCTAGAGTCAGGGCAAACATCCTCTCTGCACCTAGGGATCTGATAACGGCCAACTCAGCAAGTCCAGACTGAGTGCCTCTCTCAATCTCTCACTCACACGATGGAAAAAGAGAAATGGGAAAAGGGGGGGGGGTAGAGAGAGGGGTGGGGCTAGAGAGAGGGAGGGACAAAGAATGGAAACGGAAGGTAGGAGGTACTGCTCTCAATTCTGTCACAACGCGGAGGTGGTTTTTCCCTCTGCACGATTTTGGAACCCCCCCCCCCTCAGGGATACCCCGCCTCATAATCTTATCCCAAAGTGTGTGAGTTAATAGGAAACTACTGGTTTTAGTAAATTAAAGCACAATCTGACACTCTCTACCATGAAGAATTAACAGGTCTTTATTTTAAACCTTATTAAACAATTAACAAACTGAATAAAATCCCAATAGAATGCAGTTCAGATATTACAAGACTCATTCAGGAATAATAAAATAAATCCTTACAGAATATAGTCACTCTCAAATTATATAATACCAGGCGTCTGTTGGAAGAACATAAGAACTAGGAGCTGGAGTAGGCCATCTGGCCCCTCGAGCCTGCTCTGCCATTCAATAAGATCATGGCTGATCTTTTTGTGGACTCAGCTCCACTTACCCACCCGCTCACCATAACCCTTAATTCCTTTACTGTTCAAAAATTTATCTATCCTTGCCTTAAAAACATTCAATGAGGTAGCCTCAACTGCTTCACTGGGCGGGGAATTCCACAGATTCACAACCCTTTGGGTGAAGGAGTTCCTCCTCAACTCAGTCCTAAACCTGCTCTCCCTTATTTTGAGGCCTTGCCCCCTAGTTCTAGGAAGTGTGAACTTGCTTTTGATGCTTCCGTCTGGAACACTTTCTGAGTTTTCTCTTCAGATGGCGATTTTGTGAAGATATTTATTAAACTGCAGGGTTCTATGTGAGAGTCTTGCCTCTGCCTCCTTCCGAATAAAGAGGTGGCAAGCTTACTCTAACCGTTATTCCCCCTTGTCCGGGTTGATATCCCTGGAAATACCTCACAGTATTCCTGCAATCTGAGTGGCTTGAAGCTGTCAACAACACTCACATTTGATTTCCATTGGTCCTGCGCTTCTGCGTACTTCCTTTAAACTTATTGGTTCAATTCAAAAGCCTGTTTTGCTATGTTGGAATACTGACCCTCTAGGCTTTGATGCAATATTGAAAACCTGCTTCTACAGCCTGCTCTCTGCAATTTAAAAATCCAAGCACAAAGACATCTGCTCCTTTAAAGAGACAATGCTGTATGATTTCTTCTTTTTGGTTTTAGCAAGTCTTTTCACTGTTTACTTTTGTCAAACACCATATTTTTAAACCTTATACAGGCAACTTCATAACAATTCTGCTTCGCAAGCTGGAAGTGTGTCCCTGGGAATCACTCACTTGGGAATGTATTTGTCTTCCCCAATCCGAATGGGATCATCCATCATTGGTGGGACGGTCATCATTGGCTGGTTCTGGCGAGAAAGACAGAGAAGATGGCCATGAGTGGAGGAGGTGGTCTCCTGGTGTGAGTGAAGTCCGGTGAGCCCCCCTTCTCAATCAGGCAGCAACGGTACAAACCCTGATTGCATTCCAGCTCTCACACATCAACCTTGCCTCACTGTGCACTGCTAACCCTGGCTTCAGAGCAGTGACACTAGACAGTCTGCAACAAATCATCTCCACATGACTCATCCTACAGACTGCACCTCTGACAGTGTAGCACTCCCTGAGCCCCGCTGATGAAGTGGCAAGTCTGCCCAGCTACCTAGAGTGGGGTTTGAACCCGTGACCATCTGAAGCATTGCCCAATGGGCCACGGATGGGGAGCGGAGACAGATGCTGCAAAACTACACTAGCCCAAACGCAGCAAAGAACGCAAAGTGTTTGATTTACTGCCAGGGTGGAAATGTAGGCAGTTACTGCAGTGATCCCCCGCCCCTCTCTCCACACTGAAATACATCATTACTCATTCCAGCACAGGGAGCAAGGTGTAGATCGAGAGAGGGGGATACTTAGTGAGAACTTGGAATCCTCGTACATCAGTCGCTGAAAGTAAGCGCGCAGGTACAGCAGGCAGTAAAGGCGGCAAATGGTATGCTAGCCTTCAGAGCGAGAGGATTTGAGTAAAGGGATAGGGATGTTTTGCTGCAATTGTACAGGGCATTGGTGAGGCCACACCTGGAGTATTGTGTGCAGTTTTGGTGTCCTTATCTGAGGAAGGATGTCCTTGCTATAGAGAGAGTGCAGCGAAGGTTTACCAGGCTGATTCCTGGAATGGCAGGTCTGTCATATGAGGAGAGACTAAGTCGGTTAGGATTATATTCACTGGAGTTTAGAAGAGTGAGGGGGGATCGCATAGAAACTTATAAAATTCTAACAGAATTAGACAGGGTAGATTCAGAAAGAATGTTCCCGATGGTGGGGGAGTCCAGAACTCGGGGTCATAGTTTGAGGATAAGGGGTAAACCGTTTAGAACTGGGGGACGGTGGCACAGTGGTTAGCACTGCTGCCTTACAGCGCCAAGGACCCGGGTTTGATTCCAGCCTCGGGTCACTTTGTGCAGTTTGCACATGCCCCCCGTGTCTGCATGGGTTTCCTCCGGGTGCTCCGGTTTCCTCCCACAGTTCAAAGACGTGTGGGTTAGGTTGATTGACCATGCTAAATTGACCCTGGTGTCAGGGGATTAGCAGGGTAAATGCATGGGGTTATGGGGATAGGGCCTGGGTGGGATTGTGGTCGGTGCAGACTCGATGGGCCGAATGGCCTCCTTCTGCACTGTAGGGATTCTATGAACTGAGGTGGGGAGAAATTTCTTCACCCAGAGGGTGGTGAATGTGTGGAATTCACTCCCACAGAAAGTAGTTGAGGCCAAAACGTTGTGTGATTTCAAGAAGAAATTAGATATAGCTCTTGGGGCTGAAGGGATCAATGGATATGGAGGGAGGGATCAGGATATTGAATTTGATGACCAGCCTCGATCTTAATGAATGGTGGAGCAGGCTCGAAGGGCTGAATGGCCTCCTCCTGCTTCTAGTTTCTCTGTTTGTGTAAGAAGACATTGCATGTGTATACTGTGGATCAGGCAGAGTGGAAAGGATGTTGGAATGTTTAGCTCTACAATACATTCCCTGAAGAACCTGACAGATTGGCTGCAGGATCCCTTATTAAGCAGGCAAGAAACCACTTCGAAATCAGCCAGGTTCAGGGAGTGAGCTACCCAGGCCAAATAGCACGGTGGGCACAGTGGGTTCGCACTGCTGCCTCACAGCGCCAGGGACCCGGGTTCGGTTCCCGGCTTGGGTCACTGTCCATGTGGAGTCTGCACGTTCTCCCCGTGTCTGCGTGGGTTTCCTCCGGGTGCTCCGGTTTCCTCCCACACTCCAAAAGATGTGCGGGTTAGGTGATTGGCCATGATGTAGTAAAGGTCATTTGTTAGTCATAAGTAAGGCTTACATTGACACCGCAATGAAGTTACTGTGAAATTGCCCCTTAGTGTCAGGAGGACTAGCTAGGGTAAATGCATGGGGTTATGTTGGTGCAGACTCGATGGGCCGAATGGCCTCCTTCTGCACTGCAGGATCCTATGATTCTATGAACAGTCATGATGTGGAGATGCCGGCGTTGGACTGGGGTAAGCACAGTAAGAAGTCTCACAACACTATGAACAGTGACAGAGTGGGATTCTCGAACCTTCCTGCACACACACACACACACACACACAAAGGAGGTTAAAGATGGGTGAACACAAACAGACTTTCAGATCCTTATTTCATTCTAAGAGACAGTGATACCTCATCACCAGTTGTTGTGAGGCAATGGATCATCGCAGCTGCGTCAGGAGCTCTGACTTCCTCCGCGAGACTTGCCTCGTGCTAAATGCCCATTTTACTCCAGCAATGCTGATAAACCTCTTGCTCAATACATTTCTGCAGAGTTACAGTGCAGAGCGAGCAGTGAGAGGTCTTGGTGAGGGGGGAGGGGACAGACTGACACTTAGAATCCCTCAAGTAATTTATCATCACTCTCCTGACATTGAGATTGTGTCCTGAAGGTACAGCACCGTTCTCCAGTGTCTGTTCCCGCTGCTCTTCACACTGGCTGGTTGTGAATTGGTGTTTAAGGAGAATGCAGTAACAGTATCATTATTCTCACTGTGTCTGTCTGTGTGTGGCATTCATTGCCAGTGGGAGAATTACAGTATTGTGCACTGCAGCATCTTGAAGGTGCGAGAGCGACACACAGAGAGAGAGCGACACACAGAGAGAGAGAGAGACACAGAGAGAGAGAGAGACACAGACAGAGAGAGAGACACAGAGAGAGAGAGAGAGACACAGAGAGAGAGAGAGACAGAGAGACAGAGAGAGAGAGAGAGAGACAGAGAGAGACAGAGAGAGACAGAGAGACAGAGAGACAGAGAGACAGAGACAGACAGAGAGAGACAGAGAGACAGAGAGACAGAGAGACAGAGAGAGAGACAGAGAGACAGAGAGAGACAGAGAGACAGAGAGACAGAGAGACAGAGAGACAGAGAGACAGAGAGACAGAGAGACAGAGAGACAGAGAGACAGAGAGAGAGAGAGACAGAGAGAGAGAGACAGAGAGAGAGAGACAGAGAGAGAGAGACAGAGAGAGAGAGACAGAGAGAGAGAGACAGAGAGAGAGAAGACAGAGAGAGACAGAGAGACAGAGACAGAGAGACAGAGACAGAGAGACAGAGAGAGAGAGACAGAGAGAGAGAGACAGAGAGAGAGAGACAGAGAGA
>NW_027594508.1:0-16620 GCF_964213995.1 Mustelus asterias | reverse complement strand
TGCTAAATTGCCCCTTAGTGTCCAAAGATGTGCGGGTTAGGTGGATTGGCCGTGCTAAGGGCTGCACGGTAGCACAGTGGTTAGCTCTGCTGCTTCACAGCTCCAGGGACCTGGGTTCGATTCCCGGCTTGGGTCACTGTCTGTGTGGAGTTTGCACATTCTCCCCGTGTCTGCGTGGGTTTCCTCCGGGTGCTCCAGTTTCTTCCCACAGTCCAAAGATGTGCGGGTTAGGTGGATTGGCCATGCTAAAATTGCCCCTTAGTGTCCTGGGATGCGTAGATCAGAGGGATTAGCGGGTAAAATATGTCGGGATATGGGGGTAGGGCCTGGGTGGGATTGTGGTCGGTGCAGACTCTATGGGCCGAATGGCCTCTTTCTGTACTGTAGGGTTTCTATGATTCTATGATAAATTGCCCCTTGATGTCCAAAGATGTGCAGGTTAAGTGGATTGGCCGTGCTAAATTGTCCCTTAGTGTCCAAAGACGTGCTGGTTAGGTGGATTGGCCGTGCTAAATTCTCCCTCGGTGTAACCCGAACAGTTGCTGGAGTGTGGTGACTAGGAGATTTTCAGAGTAACTTCATTGCAGTGTTAACGTAAGCCGACTTGTGACACTAATAAATAAACTTAAACTTATAATCCACACCTAAACTTGATCCTCCAAAATGCATCATGTTATGGGTGTGGGGGGCAAGGCAGGAAAGTGGGATTGAGGCCATTATCCAGTTAGCCATGATCTGGCGGAATGGCAGGACAGGCTGAAGGGACTGTGTAGCCCACTCCGGCTTAACGTCCCGCCACTGAGGTCCCTTAACGCGTAATTGCTGCCCACCCGTAACAGCCCCTTGGGCGGGAATTTGCAGCTCTGCTCTTGAAGGGATCTGCCGAACCTTCCGGGAATCGCAGCGGACGGGACGGGAACTCCGTGTCCAGAAGGTGCTGGCTCCGAGGTCCCGCTCCACGGATCCGAGCACGGAATCCAGGCTGACGTTTGACGTTGGGAGTAAGGGTGGGGTGGGTGGGGCGTGGGGCTACCCTGTTTTGGGTCAGGTGCCATCTTGTGGGTTAAATTGAGATTCCCCCCCCCCCCCCCCCCCCCCCCTGCTTTGAGGGGAGGGGGTCGAGGTCAGGGAGGTAAGCGACCCCTATTTCGAACACATTTGCCCCACTATCATCTTGTGGGTGAGTTCAGGGGGGCGGGGGGGGGGGGGGGGGGGGGCCCGATTTAAAACGAGGGGCTGTGTTTGGAGGACGGAGGTGGGAGCGAGTGTTTCTCTTTTTCTCCCTCGGAGAGTTGTGTGAGTTTGGAATTCTCCGCCTCAGAAGGTGGAGGTGGGCGGGGGAAGAGGGGTCACTGGAGATATCTATGGCGGAGGTAGTTAGATTCTTGCTTGAGAGAATCGATGGTTATAAAGGATAGGATATCAGAGAATCCCTACTGTACAGAAGGAGACCATTCGGCCCATCGAGTCTGCACCGACCACAATCCCACATGTTTACCCTGGATAGTCTCCCTGACACTAAGGGGCAATTTAGCACGGCCAATCCACCGAACCTGCACATCTTTGGACTGGGGGAGGAAACTGGAGCACCCGGAGGAAACCCACGCAGACACGGGGAGAATGTGCAAACTCCACACAGACAGAATCACAGAATACTACCGTGCAGAAGTGGCCCATCGAGTCTGCACCATGGAAGGCCCTGACCTACCCATCTAATCCCACTTGCCAGCTCTTGAACCAAAGCCCGGAATGTTCCGACGTGCCAAGTGCTCATCCGGGTACTTTTTAAAGGATGTGAGGCATCCCGCCTCCACCACCCTCCCAGGCAGCGCATTCTAGACCCTCACCACCCTCTGGGTAACAAAGGTTTTTCCTCTCATTCCCCCCTAAACCTCCCACCCCTCACTTTTAACTTGTGTCCCCTCGTGACTGACCCTTCAACGAAGGGGAACAACTGCTCCTTATCCACTCTGTCCGTGTCTCTCATAATCTTGCCCACCTCGATCAGGTCGTCCCTCGGTCTTCTCTGCCCCAACGAAACCAACCCAAACCTATCCAACCTCTCTTCATAACTTAAATGTTCCACCCCAGGCAGCATCCTGGTGAATCTCCTCTGCACCCGCTCCTGAGCAGTCACATCCTTCCTATAATGTGGCAACCAGAACTGCACACAGTGCTCCAGCTGTGGCCTCACCGAAGTTCTACACAACTCCAACATGACTTCCCTGCTTTTGTAATCTCTTCAGTCACCCAAGCCGGGAATGGAACCCGGGTCCCTGGCGCTGTGAGGCAGCAGTGCTAACCCACTGTGCCGCCCGGGGGATAGATGGGAATGTGGAGCTTGGACACAGGGCAGCCACACTCTTGTCGAATGGAAGGGCAGGCTTTGAGGGCTCGAATGGCCTACTTCTCCTATTTCAGATGTCCGTATGTCCTGCCCGCTCCCCCCCACACACTCTGCTCGGCACCCTCTGTGTGGAAAAACTTGCCCTTCCCATCTCTTTGGAATGCTAAATTGCCCCTTGGTGTCCCAAGATGTGTCAGCCAAGATGTGAAGGCCTTCTCCAACATTCAATCAGATCATGGCTGACCCTGTCTCTCAGCACCAGATTCCCGCTGTCTCTCCCCTGGATGCCTTCCGAGTCTCAAATCTCTTTCCTGCTTGAATATATTCCGTGACTCGGCCTCCACAGCTTTCTGTGGGAGAGAATTCCACATGCTCACCAGTAAAGTTGATTTATTATTATCACAAGTCGGCTTACATTAACACTGCAATGAAGTTACTGTGAAAATCCCTTAGTCGCCACACTCCTGTTCGGGTACACTGAGGGAGAATTTAGCACAGCCGATGCACCCAACTCGCGCATCTTTGGACACTAAGGGGCAATTTAGCACGGCCAATCCACCTAACCTGCACATCTTTGGACACTAAGGGGCAATTTAGCACGGCCAATCCACCTAACCTGCACATCTTTGGACACTAAGGGGCAATTTAGCACGGCCAATCCACCTAACCTGCACATCTTTGGACACTAAGGGGCAATTTAGCACGGCCAATCCCCCTAACCTGCACATCTTTGGACACTAAGGGACAATTTAGCATGGCCAATCCACCTAACCTGCACATCTTTGGACACTAAGGGACAATTTAGCACGGCCAATCCACCTAACCTGCACATCTTTCGGACTGTGGGAGGAAACCGGAGCACCCGGAGGAAACCCACGCAGACACGGGGAGAACGTGCAGACTCCACACACACACTGAGCTGAGCCGGGAATGGAACCCGGGTCCCTGGCGCTGAGAGGCAGCAGTGCGAACCCACTGTGCCACCATGCCGCCCACAACCACCGCCAACCTCTGAGTGAAGCAATTTCTCCTCATCTCTTTCCTAAATGACCTGCCCCTGTATCCTGAGACTTAAGACCCCTTGTTCTAGCCCCCCCCTCAGGCCAGAGGAAACAACATTCCCCCCGCCCCCCACGTTAAGACTGGGTGACGTGCTGGCAGCCTGAAGTTGACACTGCGGCGTCAGCGCGTCGGGAGATTCCAAGCAGACATGCACAGATGTTTAAGCCGGGGCCCTTCCTTTTCAAAAGCAAATGTTTTCACACAGCAACAAGTCAGGCACAGTCGGGGGCAGGATGGGTAGGCCCCATCGCGCTGGCTGGCACTTGTCCAGCTTGTAAACACTGTGAAAGAGAGGGATTTAAATAGGGCCAGCACAGTGAGCTCAGATTCCATCAGTTCGTGTGTGGATTGAGGCACGTAGAGAGAGAGATCGGAGTGTCGATAGCTGGAGCCAGCTGTTCCAGTTTGAATAGATGGAGGATGGCCCAGCAAGCTGCGAAAGTTTGTTTATTAGTGTCACAAGTCGGCTTTCACTAACACTGCAATGAAGTTACTGTGAAAATCCCCAAGTCACCACACTCCGGCGCCTGTTCGGGTAACACTGAGGGAGAATTTAGCATGGCCAATGCAGCCTAACCAGCACGTCTTTCGGACTGTGGGAGGAAACCGGAGCACCCGGAGGAAACCCACGCAGACACGGGGAGAACGTGCAGACTCCGCACAGACAGTGACCCAACCCGGGTCCCTGGCGCTGTGAGGCAGCAGTGCTAACCCGCTGTGCCACCGTGCCGGGAATCGAACCCGGGTCCCTGGCGCTGTGAGGCAGCAGTGCTAACCTACTGTGCTACCATATAGCTCCGTCCCACTTGCAATCGCTCTTCTGTCTTCTTCGTCCGTGGGACGTGGGCATTGTTGCCTTTCAGGGGCCCCCGGGGTCCAAGGATGTGCAGATTAGGTGGACTGGCCGTGCTAAATTATTTTTTTTATTCATCCGTGGGACATGGGTGTCGCTGGCTGGGCAGGCATTTATTGCCCATCCCTAGTTGCCCTTGGAGAGGGCAGTTGGGAGACAACCACATTGCTGTGGCTCTGGAGTCACATGTAGGCCAGACCGGGGTAAGGACGGCAGATTTCCTTCCCGAAAGGGAACCCGATGGGTTTTTCCCACAATGGGTCATCAGCAGATTCTTAATTCCAGATATTTTTTATTGAATTCAAATTCCACCATCTGCCGTGGCAGGATTCGAACCCGGGTCCCCCAGAACATTAGCTGAGTTTCTGGATTAATAGTCTCGCGATAATACCACTAGGCCATCGCCTCCCGCCAAATTGCCCCTTAGTGTCCAAAGATGTGTAGGTTAGGGGGATTGGCCATGGTAAATTGCCCCTTAATCTCAGGGGGACTAGCAAGGTTAATACATGGGGTAATGGGGATAGGGTCTGGGTGTTGTCAGTGCAGTCTCGATGGGCTGAATGGCCTCCTGCACTGTATGAATTCTGCGATTTTCTCGCTCGCTCGATAACGCACTCGGCGCAATGCTGTTAAGGCATCTTTGGACGGTTACACTGCTGCTTTTGTCCGAGGGGAGATGGGGTTGTGAGGAGTTTGGGGAATGGGTGGGGGGGGGGGGAGAATGGTGTGAGGAGGATCTGTGTCAGTGTGTATCAATGGGCAAAAGCTGAGGTGGGTGTTGTGAATTGACGTGAATGCGTCTCGGGACCAGAATCAATTAACTCACTGCTGGAAACACGATCCCAATCACGCCAGCACTCACCGGGCGCAGAACAAAACAGCTCTGAGAAAGACCTCTGATCTCAAATCCCACGTCGCCTGTCTCTCTGAAGAGGCTCCGCCCCAGGGAAGCTGGGGGAAATTAAGACACGTTATTGCTTCCGTTGCTCTAATGAGTTGGCAGCCCTCCCTGCGCTGTAGCACAGGAGTTACTGTGGCTGTCGCAAACATAGCATTGCTTCTGCCCTGGTTAAAGGCTCAGTCAGAAGTCTCACAACACCAGGTCCAAGTCCAGCAGGTTTATTTGGAATCACGGGCTTTCGGGGCGCCGCTCCTTCATCAGGTGAGCGGAGAGGTAGGTTTCACAAACACGGCATCTAGAGACCAGGACACAATTGCAAGATATCACAGCGCCAGGGACCCGGGTTCGATTCCCAGCCTCGGGTCACTGTCTGTGTGGAGTCTGCACGTTTTCCCCGTGTCTGCGTGGGTTTCCTCCGGGTGCTCCGGTTTCCTCCCACAGTCCGAAAGAGAGGTTTTTAAAAAAAGTTTATTTATCTGTGTCGCAAGTAGACTTGCATTAACACTGCGATGAAGTTACTGTGGAAAATCCCCTAGTCGCCACACTCCGGGCACCTCTTTGGGTACACTGAGGGAGAATTTAGCACGGCCAATCCACCTAACCTGCATATCTTTGGACACTAAGGGACAATTTAGCACGACCAATCCACCTAACCTGCACATCTTTGGACACTAAGAGGCAATTTAGCACGGCCAATCCACCTAACCTACACATCTTTGGACACTAAGGGACAATTTAGCACGGCCAATCCACCTAACCTGCACATCTTTGGACACTAAGGGGCAATTTAGCACGGCCAATCCACCTAACCCGCACATCTTTGGACACTAAGGGGCAATTTTGCATGGCCAATCCATCTAACCTGCACATCTTTGGACACTAAGGGGCAATTTAGCACGACCAATCCACGTAACCTGCACATCTTTGGACACTAAGGGGCAATTTAGCACGGCCAATCCACGTAACCTGCACATCTTTGGACACTAAGGGGCAATTTAGCATGGCCAATCCCCCTAACCTGCACATCTTTGGACACCAAGGGGCAATTTAGCTCGGCCAATCCACCTAGCCAGCACGTGTTAGCACTGCTGCCTCACAGCGCCAGGGATCTGGGTTCGACTCACTGCTTCGGGTCACTCTGCGTGGAGTTTGCACATTCTCCCGGTGTCTGTGTGGGTTTCCTCCAGGTGCTCCGGTTTCCTCCCACAGTCCAAAAGATGTGCCGGTTAGGGTGCATTGAACAGGCGCCGGAGTGTGGCGACTTGGGGATTTTCACAGTAACTTCATTGCAGTGTTAATGTAAGCCTACTTGTGACTGATTTTTTAAAAATTAAACTTTAAGATAATGGACCTGTGATTATCCCTCTCTCCGCTCGCACTGTCTGTACCTGTAAAGACTTAATTACCTGTAAAGACTCTCATTCCAACCATCATCGTGCAATTGTGTCTTCGCCTCTATACGCCGTGTCCATTATCGTGCGATTGTGTCTTGGCCTCTATATGCCGTGTTTGTGAACCCAACTCTCCGCTTGCCTGATGAAGGAGCAGTGCCCCGAAAGCTCGTGATTCCAAATAAACCTGTTGGACTTTAACCTGGTGTTTGTGAGACTTCTTACTGTGCCCCACCCCAGTCCAACGCATCTCCACATAATTAAGGGGGGGGAGACAGTGGAATCCAGTTGATCTCACCGGACTGGTAATCCAGAGGGCCCCCAGGCTCACGCTCTAAGGTGGGGAGGGACACTGGTTCGAATCCCACCACGGGCGACTGGTGGGAATTTAAATTCCGACGGTCAGCTGGGACTCGAGCTAGTTTCGGCAGCAGCCGCCATGAAATGGTTGTCATAATGTAAATTACCGCAGTGGTTAGCACTGCTGCCTCGCAGCGCCTGGGACCCGGGTTCGATTCCGGCCTCGGGTCACTGTCTGTGCGGAGTCTGCACGTTCTCCCCGTGTCTGCGTGGGTTTCCTCCGGGTGCTCCGGTTTCCTCCCGCATCCCAAAGATGAGCGGGTTAGGTGGATTGGCCGTGCTAAATTGCCTCTTGGTGTCAGGGCGATTAGCAGGGTAAATACGTGGAGTGACAGGGATAGGATGGGATTGTTGTCGATGCAGGCCCGATGGGCTGAATGGCCTAATTCTGTGCTGCAGGGATTCTATGATATCAGCCATGGCAGAGCAGACTCGATGGGCCGAATGGCCTCAGCCTGCCCTGATATCTCAGTGCGGTTCGGCCGGGCCCATTCATTCCAGGAATACGAGGAAATGAGGGGGATGGGGAGGTCAGGTGAAAATCAGGTGTTTCCTCAGAGAGGAAGGGAGGGAAGGATCCCTCTTCTTCTGTCCCTTCCCAGTCGGTCCGCATCCCGATACCTCCCAGCTGAGTCAGCAAGGAAACCTCTTTAGCCGCGCCCCTCTATGAAGCAAGACCCCACCCCCCCCCCCCCCCCCCCCCCCCCCGCCTCCGAGCACTTCCTGGATCCTGATTCCGAACTCCGGAACTGGAGGGATCCACTGGGAGGAAGGAGAGTGTGTGTGTCTCCGCTTTGAAATGATTGCTCCCTCCGAACGCATGTCCTGTGCCTGTCACTAAACCCAAACTCTTGGTAACTTGTGCTGTAACCTCGTCCAGCCCCTACACCCCCTCCCTATCTCTGTAACCTCATCCAGCCCCCTACACCCTCTCCCTATCTCTGTAACCTCGTCCAGCCCCTACACCCCCTCCCTATCTCTGTAACCTCGTCCAGCCCCTACACCCCCTCCCTATCTCTGTAACCTCCTCTAGCCCCGACACCCCCCTCCCTATTTCTGTAATCTCCTCCAACCCCGACAGCCCCTCCCTATCTCTGTAACCTCCTCCAGCCCCTACACCCCTCTCCCTATCTCTGTAACCTCCTCCAGCCCCTACATCCCCTCCCTATCTCTGTAACCTCCTCCAGCCCCTACACCCCCTCCCTATCTCTGTAACCTCTAGCCCCTACACCCCCTCCCTATCTCTGTAACCTCCTCCAGCCCCTACACCCCCTCCCTATCTCTGTAACCTCCTCCAGCCCCTACACACCTCCCTATCTCTGTAACCCCCTCCAGCCTCTACACCCCCCTCCCTATCTCTGTAATCTTCTCCAGCTCCTACACCCCCTCCCTATCTCTGTAACCTCCTCCAGCCCCTACACCCCCCTCCCTATCTCTGTAACCCCCTCCAGCCCCTACACCCCCCTCCCTATCTCTGTAATCTTCTCCAGCTCCTACACCCCCTCCCTATCTCTGTAACCTCCTCCAGCCCCTACACCCCCTCCCTATCTCTGTAACCCCCTCCAGCCCCTACACCCCCCTCCCTATCTCTGTAATCTTCTCCAGCTCCTACACCCCCCTCCCTATCTCTGTAACCCCCTCCAGCCCCTACACCCCTCCCTATCTCTGTAACCTGCTCCAGCCCCGACACCCCCTCCCTATCTCTGTAACCTCCTCCAGCCCCATACAGCCTATACTTAACCCCGTCTTGACATGGCATGGTAGCACAGTAGTTAGCACTGCTGCCTCACAGTGCCAGGGATCCGGGTTCGATTCCCGGCTCGGGTCACTGTCTGTGCGGAGTCTGCACATTCTCCCCGTGTCTGCGTGGGTTTCCTCCGGGTGCTCCGGTTTCCTCCCACAGTCCGAAAGACGTGCTGGTTAGGGTGCATTGGCCGTGCTAAATTCTCCCTCAGTGTTACCCAAACAGGAATGTGGCGACTAGGGGATTTTCACAGTAACTTCATTGCAGTGTTAATGTAAACCGACTTGTGACTAATAAATGAAGTTTAAAACTTTAAAACTGGCGAACCATTCTGTGACACCCAACCCCCCCGGAGAGGGGTGAGAAAAACACAGTCACAGGGGTTACAGAGATAGGGAGGGTGTGAAGGGGCTGGAGTGGGTTACAGAGATAGGGAGGGTGTGTCGGGGCTGGAGGAGGTTACAGAGATAGGGAGGGGGTGTAGGGGCTGGAGGGGGTTACAGAGATAGGGAGGGGGTGTAGGGGCTGGAGGGGGTTACAGAGATAGGGAGGGGGTGAAGGGGCTGGAGGGGGTTACAGAGATAGGGAGGGGGTCAAGGGGCTGGAGGAGGTTACAGAGATAGGGAGGGGGTGTAAGGGCTGGAGGAGGTTACAGAGATAGGGAGGGGATGTAGGGGCTGGAGGAGGTTACAGAGATAGGGAGGGAGTCAAGGGGCTGGAGGAGGTTACAGTGATAGGGAGGGGGTGTAGGGGCTGGAGGAGGTTACAGAGATAGGGAGGGGGTGTAGGGGCTGGAGGAGTTTACAGAGATAGGGAGGGGGTGTAGGGGCTGAAGGAGGTTACAGAGATAGGGAGGGGATGTAGGGGCTGGAGGAGGTTACAGAGATAGGGAGGGGATGTAGGGGCTGGAGGAGGTTACAGAGATAGGGAGGGGGTGTAGGGGCTGGAGGAGGTTATAGAGATAGGGAGGCGGTGTAGGGGCTGGAGGGGGTTATAGATAGAGATAGGAAAGGGATGTAAGGGCTGGAGGATGTTACAGAGATAGGGAGGGGGTGTAGGGGCTGGAGGAGGTTATAGAGATAGGGAGGGGGTGTACGGGCTGGAGGAGGTTACAGAGATAGGGAGAGGGTGTAGGGGCTGGAGGAGGTTACAGAGATAGGGAAGGGGTGAAGGGGCTGGAGGGGGTTACAGAGATAGGGAAGGGGTGAAGGGGCTGGAGGGGGTTACAGAGATAGGGAGGGGGTGTAGGGGCTGGAGGGGGTTACAGAGATAGGGTGATGGGGGCAGAATCCAAGGTGGGATTTGAAAAGATGGGCGGGGCATGTTAAAATGGCGGTGCTGTTTACCGCAGGGGTGAGGAGTGAGAGAGACTCGGTGTGGACTTGGGTACGGGTCAGTTTGATGTCGAAAGTGTTTGCCTGTTGGAATCCTTGCTATTTATTGTTCCCGAGAGAGTGCCCTGAATCCGGGTGCCTGTGAGTGGGATCTGCCGGCTTTGGAATGTACCTCTCCTAGATCTGGCTGCCTGTGTAGAATTCCTTTCCGATGACTGGGAAAGCTGCTGCGGCAAGGTGGGACAAGCTGTTTGCAGGAATTACAGACTTATTTTTTTTTGGTTTTCCTTTATTATTGTCCCAGAGGACCACAGAATCCCTACAGTGTAGAAGGAGGCCATTCGGCCCATCGAGTCTGCACCGACCACAATCCCACTCAGGCCCCAACCCTGTAACCCCATGCATTTACCCTGCTTATCCCCTGACACTCGGGTTGATGTCGCATGGCCAACCCATCTAACCCGCACATCTCTGGAGTGTGGGAGGAAACTGGAGCACCCGGAGGAAACCCACGCAGACACGGGGAGAACGTGCAGACTCTGCACAGACAGTGACCCGAGCCGGGGATCGAACCCGGGTCCCTGGCGCTGCGCACCATCCCAACATGTATTGGGATACAGTGAAAAGTATTGTTTCTGGCGCGCTATACAGACAAAGCATACCGTTCATAGAGTGCATTGGGGAGAAGGAAAGGAGCAGGTGCAGAATGTAGTGTTACAGTCATAGCTAGGGTGTAGAGAAAGATCAACTTAATGCGAGGTAGGTCCATTCAAAAGTCTGACAGCAGCAGGGAAGAAGCTGTTCTTGAGTCGGTCGGTACATGACCTCAGACTTTTGTATCTTTTTCCCGACGGAAGAAGGTGGAAGAGAGAATGTCCGGGGTGTGTGGGGGGTCCTTGATTATGCTGGCTGCTTTTCCCCGAGGCAGCGGGAAGTGTAGACAGAGTCAATGGATGGGAGGCTGGTTTGCGTGATGGATTGGGCTACATTCACGACTTTTTGTAGTTCCTTGCGGTCTTGGGCAGAGCAGGAGCCAGACCAAGCTGTGATACAGCCAGAAAGGGTGGCACAGTGGGTTAGCACTGCTGCCTCACAGCGCCAGGGACCCGGGTTCGATTCCCGGCTTGGGTCACTGTCTGTGTGGAGTCTGCACGTTCTCCCCGTGTCTGTGTGGGTTTCCTCTGGGACTCCAGTTTCCTCCCACAGTCCGAAAGACGTGCTGGTTAGGGTGCATTGGCCGTGCTAAATTCTCCCTCCGTGTACCTGAACAGGAGTGTGGCGGCCAGGGGATTTTCACAGTAACTTCATTGCAGTGTTAATGTAAGCCGACTTGTGACACGAATAAATATACTTTAATTTCTATGGGGCATCTGTAAAAGTTGGTGAGAGTCGTAGCTGACATGCCGAATTTCCTTCGTCTTCTGAGAAAGTAGAAATCATAGAAACCCTACAGTGCAGAAGGAGGCCATTCGGCCCATCGAGTCTGCACCGACCACAATCCCACCCAGGCCCTACCCCCACATATTTTACCCGCTAATCCCTCTAACCTACACATCCCAGGACTCTAAGGGGCAATTTTTAACCTGGCCAATCAACCTAACCCGCACATCTTTCGGACTGTGGGAGGAAACCGGAGCACCCGGAGGAAACCCACGCAGACACGAGGAGAATGTGCAAACTCCACACAGACAGTGACCCGAGCCGGGAATCGAACCCGGGACCCTGGAGCTGTGAAGCAGCAGTGCTAACCCACTGTGCTACCGTGCCGCCTCTAGTAGAGGTGTTGGTGGGGCTTTCTTAACTATAGTGTCGGTGTGGGGGGGACCAGGACAGGTTGTTGGTGATCTGGGTACCTAGAAACCTAAAGCTCTCGACCCTTTCTGCTTCGTCCCCATTGATGTTGCCAGAGGCATGTTCTCCTTGACGCTTCCTGAAGTGGATGACTGTATCCTGTCAAGGGCAGACATTGTCCGTTAGATACTGAGTCAGTGTTGCTTGTGGTCAGACGCTCAGCAGTGAATCAGCAGATACTGGCCTCGTTCAGCTGACTGAGTCTTGTCGTCTGGTCTGAGACAGAGCGAGTAAACATTCGGACTAATATCCTCCATTCACCGGAGCTTTTCTTCAAATGTATTCGCTCTCGGGAATGGGGGTGTCGCTGGGGCAAGTGCAGCATTTATCCCCCTCCCTAATTGCCCCTTGAACTGAGTGTCTCGCTCTGTCAGAGGGGGGGCAGTTAAAGAGTCAACCGCCTTGCTGTGTGTCTGCGCGCTGGCCTGCCTGTGCGCCCGCCCGCCCGAGGCCACATAGCGGACATTGGTGAACCAGAGTTTCGGAGCCAGGAGGTCATGCTGCAACTGTACAAAACTCTGGTGCGGCCGCACTTGGAGTATTGCGTACAGTTCTGGTCGCCGCATTACAGGAAAGATGTGGAAGTGTTGGAAAGGGTGCAGAGGAGATTTACCAGGATGTTGCCTGGTATGGTATGGGAACATCGAATGAGGAAAGGCTGAGGGGCTTGAGGTTGTTTTCGTTAGAGAGAAGAAGGTTAAGAGGTGACTTAATAGAGGCATACAAGATGATCAGAGGATTAGATAGGGTGGATAGTGAGAGCCTTTTTCCTCGGATGGTGATGGCTAACACGAGGGGACATAGCTTTAAATTGAGGGGTGAGAGATATAGGACAGATGTTAGAGGTAGGTTCTTTACTCAGAGAGTAGTAAGGGAGTGGAATGCCCTGCCTGCAGCAGTGGTGGACTCGTCAACGTTGAGAGTGTCCAAGTGGTTATTGGATAAACATATGGATGATATTGGAATAGTGTAGGTTAGAGGGGCTTTAGATTGGTACCACTGGTCGGTGCAACATCGAGGGCCGAAGGGCCTGTACTGTGCTGTAATGTTCTATGTTCTAGATAGGTTTTTTGCGACAATCGATGACAGTTGTCACGATTGCCGTTACTGAAACTCGCTCCCATAGACGCCCTACAGTGGGAGAAGGTGGCCATTCAGCCCATCGAGTCTGCACCGACTCTCCAAGAGAGCATCCCACCCAGACCCGATCCCCATAGCCCCAGGTATTTACCCCACCAAACCCACCCAGGCCCGATCCCCATAGCCCCAGGTATTTACCCCACCAAACCCACCCAGGCCTGATCCCCATAGCCCCAGGTATTTACCCCACCAAACCCACCCAGGCCCGATCCCCATAGCCCCAGGTATTTACCCCACCAAACCCACCCAGGCCCGATCCCCATAGCCCCAGGTATTTAACCCACCCAGGCCCGATCCCCATAGCCCCAGGTATTTATCCCACCAAACCCACCCAGGCCCGATCCCCATAGCCCCAGGTATTTACCCCACCAAACCCACCCAGGCCCGATCCCCATAGCCCCAGGTATTTACCCCACCAAACCCACCCAGGCCCGATCCCCATAGCCCCAGGTATTTACCCCACCAAACCCACCCAGGCCCGATCCCCATAGCCCCAGGTATTTAACCCACCCAGGCCCGATCCCCATAGCCCCAGGTATTTACCCCACCAAACCCACCCAGGCCCGATCCCCATAGCCCCAGGTATTTATCCCACCAAACCCACCCAGGCCCGATCCCCATAGCCCCAGGTATTTACCCCACCAAACCCACCCAGGCCCGATCCCCATAGCCCCAGGTATTTACCCCACCAAACCCACCCAGGCCCGATCCCCATAGCCCCAGGTATTTACCCCACCAAACCCACCCAGGCCCGATCCCCATAGCCCCAGGTATTTAACCCACCCAGGCCCGATCCCCATAGCCCCAGGTATTTACCCCACCAAACCCACCCAGGCCCGATCCCCATAGCCCCAGGTATTTACCCCACCAAACCCACCCAGGCCCGATCCCCATAGCCCCAGGTATTTACCCCACCAAACCCACCCAGGCCCGATCCCCATAGCCCCAGGTATTTACCCCACCAAACCCACCCAGGCCCGATCCCCATAGCCCCAGGTATTTACCCCACCAAACCCACCCAGGCCCGATCCCCATAGCCCCAGGTATTTAACCCACCCAGGCCCGATCCCCATAGCCCCAGGTATTTACCCCACCCCACCCACCCCCTCCATTCCAGATTTTATGAATTGAATTTAAATCCCCACCAAGTTTAAAGTTTATTTATTAGTGTCACAAGTAGGCTTACATTAACACTGCAACGAAATTACTGTAAAAGTCCCCGAGTCGCCACACTCTGGTGCCTGTTCGGGTTACACTGAGGGAGAATTTAACACTTAACCAGCACGTCTTTTGGACTGTGGGAGGAAACTGGAGCACCCGGAGGAAACCCACGCAGACACGGGGGGAGAATGTTTGATGGAGCAGTGCAGAGGGAGCTTTACTCTGTATCGAACCCCGTGCTGTACCTGTCCTGGGAGTGTTTGATGGGGACAGTGTAGAGGGAGCTTTACTCTGTATCGAACCCCGTGCTGTACCTGTCCTGGGAGTGTTTGATGGGGGACAGTGTAGAGGGAGCTTTACTCTGTATCTAACCCCGTGCTGTACCTGTCCTGGGAGTGTTTGATGGGGGACAGTGTAGAGGGAGCTTTACTCTGTATCTAACCCCGTGCTGTACCTGTCCTGGGAGTGTTTGATGGGGGACAGTGTAGAGGGAGCTTTACTCTGTATCTAACCCCGTGCTGTACCTGTCCTGGGAGTGTTTGATGGGGGACAGTGTAGAGGGAGCTTTACTCTGTATCTAACCCCGTGCTGTACCTGTCCTGGGAGTGTTTGATGGGGGACAGTGTAGAGGGATCTTTACTCTGTATCTAACCCCGTGCTGTACCTGTCCTGGGAGTGTTTGATGGGGACAGTGTAGAGGGAGCTTTACTCTGTATCGAACCCCGTGCTGTACCTGTCCTGGGAGTGTTTGATGGGGACAGTGTAGAGGGAGCTTTACTCTGTATCTAACCCCGTGCTGTACCTGTCCTGGGAGTGTTTGATGGGGACAGTGTAGAGGGAGCTTTACTCTGTATCTAACCCCGTGCTGTACCTGTCCTGGGAGTGTTTGATGGGGGACAGTGTAGAGGGAGCTTTACTCTGTATCTAACCCCGTGCTGTACCTGTCCTGGGAGTGTTTGATGGGGACAGTGTAGAGGGAGCTTTACTCTGCATCTAACCCCGTGCTGTACCTGTCCTGGGAGTGTCTGATGGGGGACAGTGTAGAGGGAGCTTTACTCTGTATCTAACCCCGTGCTGTACCTGTCCTGGGAGTGTTTGATGGGGGACAGTGTAGGGGGAGCTTTACTCTGTATCTAACCCCGTGCTGTACCCGTCCTGGGAGTGTTTGATGGGGGACAGTGTAGAGGGAGCTTTACTCTGTATCTAACCCCGTGCTGTACCTGTCCTGGGAGTGTTTGGTGGGGACAGTGCAGAGGGAGCTTTACTCTGTATCTAACCCCGTGCTGTACCCGTCCTGGGAGTGTTTGATGGGGGACAGTGTAGAGGGAGCTTTACTCTGTATCTAACCCTGTGCTGTACCTGTCCTGGGAGTGTTTGGTGGGGACAGTGCAGAGGGAGCTTTACTCTGTATCTAACTCTAAGTGTAGAGTCCAATGATGTGCGGGTTAGGTTGATTGGCCAGGTTAAAAATTGCCCCTTAGAATCCTAAAATGTGTAGGTTAGAGGGATTAGCGGGTAAATATGTGGGGGTAGGGCCTGGGTGGGATTGTGGTCGGTGCAGACTCGATGGGCCGAATGGCCTCCTTCTGCACTGTAGGGTTTCTATGATTTCTTTCTATGAACCCCGTGCTGTACCCGTCCTGGGAGTGTTTGATGGGGGACAGTGTAGAGGGAGCTTTACTCTGTATCTAACCCCGTGCTGTACCTGTCCTGGGAGTGTTTGATGGGGACAGTGTAGAGAGAGCTTTACTCTGTATCTAACCCCGTGCTGTACCTGTCCTGGGAGTGTTTAATGGGGGACAGTGTAGAGGGAGCTTCACTCTGTATCTAACCCCGTGCTGAACCTGTCCTGGGAGTGTTTAATGGGGGACAGTGTAGAGGGAGCTTTGCTCTGTATCTAACCCCGTGCTGTACCTGTCCTGGGAGTGTTTGATGGGGACAGTGTAGAGGGAGCTTTACTCTGTATCTAACCCCGTGCTGTACCTGTCCTGGGAGTATTTGATGGGGGACAGTGTAGAGGGAGCTTTAGTCTGTATCTAACCCCATGCTGAACCTGTCCTGGGAGTGTTTAATGGGGGACAGTGTAGAGGGAGCTTTACTCTGTATCTCACCCCGTGCTGTACCTGTCCTGGGAGTGTTTGATGGGGGACAGTGCCGAGGGAGCTTTACTCTGTATCTAACCCCGTGCTGTACCTGTCCTGGGAGTGTTTGATGGAGGACAGTGTAGAGGGAGCTTTACTCTGTATCTAACCCCGTGCTGTACCTGTCCTGGGAGTGTTTGATGGGGGGGACAGTGTGGAGGGAGCTTTACTCTGTATCTAACCCCGTGCTGAACCTGTCCTGGGAGTGTTTAATGGGGGACAGTGTAGAGGGAGCTTTACTCTGTATCTAACCCCGTGCTGTACCTGTCCTGGGAGTGTTTGATGGGGGACAGTGTAGAGGGAGCTTTACTCTGTATCTAACCCCGTGCTGTACC
>NW_027594507.1:0-16636 GCF_964213995.1 Mustelus asterias | reverse complement strand
ACCAAATAAACCTGTTGGATTTTAGTCTGGTGTTGTGAGACTTCTTACTGTGTTTACCCCAGTCCAACGCCGGCATCTACACATAGAGGAATTTCTAGCAGAGAAGTTCTGGAAACTTTCATAACAGGGAATAAGCTCATTACAAAAAAAAAGAAAATTGCTGGCAATCAAAATAAAATTGCGGATTTGGAGACAAATAAACCATAGCTGCAGCAGCGAAAAATACTCTCTAATTTTAATTTCAGTGATGCATTGTTGAAAAATACACGTGCAAAAGGGAAGTCAACTTTCCGAAAAAAACAACAGTCTGGGCAGAGTAAACATGTTACAGTCTTTATAAATTAATGCATTCAAAGTAGAAATGTATTTAAAGTGTGCAACATTGAATGTGACAACCATAAGAAGGAATAAAAGACCAAGGGCTGGAATACGAGTGACAATCCCAGATAGAAGGCAACTCTAAAATGAAAGTGCTTATCGAAAAAAATAGAGGGTCCGGAAGGAACACAGCACCTCAAAGGAGGAAGTTAGTACCTCAAGGAGGAGGAAAGTGAAAATTTCTAAGGAAAACATTAAGAGCTCAAGAAATTCAACGTTTGAGCACAGAGGAGTTTTTCAACACAAGCGATATGGCGGCAAAGTGCTAATCTCGATGAGTTGAGCAATATGAGTAGTAGTTTCCAATGATTCTTCTAATTTCATGGAGAGATATCTGCTAAGTTACTGATCGTTTCCAAAGTTTCTCTGCATGCCATTGGATCTGTTTTCGCCAAGAAAGGTGATATTGCGGCCAAGTGCCTATCCTGTTGAGTTAAGGATTTTGATTAAATCCACATTAGCTGCCAATGTTTCTCGCATAGTAATTGTACATTTTTCAACACAAGCGATATGGCGGCAAAGTGCTAATCTCGATGAGATAGCAATTTGACAAAATCTACATTAGTTTCCAATAATTCTTCACATCTCATGGAGAGATTTCTGCTAAGTTACTGATATTGTGGCGAAGTCCTCATCTCGATTTATTAAACGTTTTCAATAGATCGTTTCCAAAGTTTCTCTGCATACCATTCGAAATGTTTTCGCCAAGAAAGGTGATATTGCGGTCAAGTGCCAATCCAATTTAGTTAAGGATTTTGAGTAATTCCACATTAGCTGCCAATGTTTCTCGCATAGTAGTTGTAAATTTTTCAATACACGCGATATTGCGGCAAAGTGCTAATCTCGATGAGTTAGCAATTTGACAAAATCTACATTAGTTTCCAATAATTCTTCTAGTCTCATGGAGAGATATCTGCTAAATTACTGATATTGTGGCGAAGTCCTAATCTCGATGGATTAAGCGTTTTCACTATATCCACAATCGTTTCCAAAGTTTCTCTGCATGCCATTCGAAATGTTTTCGCCAAGAAAGGTGATATTGCGGCCAAGTGCCTATCCCGTTGAGTTAAGGATTTTGATTAAATCCACATTAGCTGCCAATGTTTCTCGCATAGTAATTGTAAATTTTTCAACACACGCGATACTGCGGCAAAGTGCTAATCTCGATGAGTGAGCAATTTGACAAAACCTACATTAGTTTCCAATAATTCTTCTAATATCATGAAGAGATTTCCCTAAATTACTGATATTGTGGCGAAGTCCTCATCTCGATTTATTAAGCGTTTTCAATAAATCGTTTCCATGCCTTTGGATATGTTTTCGCCACGAAAGGTGATATTGCGGCCAAGTGCCTATCCCGTTGAGTTAAGGATTTTGATTAAATCCACATTAGCTGCCAATGTTTCTCGCATAGTAATTGTACATTTTTCAACACACGCGATATGGCGGCAAAGTGCTAATCTCGTTGAGTGAGCAATTTGACAAAATCTACATTAGTTTCCAATAATTCTTCACATCTCATGGAGAGATTTCTGCTAAGTTACTGATATTGTGGCGAAGTCCTCATCTCGATTTATTAAACGTTTTCAAAAGATCGTTTCCAAAGTTTCTCTGCATGCCATTCGAAATGTTTTCGCCAAGAAAGGTGATATTGCGGTCAAGTGCCAATCCAATTTAGTTAAGGATTTTGAGTAATTCCACATTAGCTGCCAATGTTTCTCGCATAGTAATTGTACATTTTTCAACACAAGCGATATGGCGGCAAAGTGCTAATCTCGTTGAGTGAGCAATTTGACAAAATCTACATTAGTTTCCAATAATTCTTCACATCTCATGGAGAGATTTCTGCTAAGTTACTGATATTGTGGCGAAGTCCTCATCTCGATTTATTAAGCGTTTTCCATAAATCGTTTCCATGCCTTTGGATATGTTTTCGCCACGAAAGGTGATATTGCGGCCAGATGCTTCTCCAGTTGAGTTAAGGATTTTGAGTAAATCCACATTAGCTGCCAATGTTTCTCGCATAGTAATTGTACATTTTTCAACACAAGCGATATGGCGGCAAAGTGCTAATCTCGATGAGTGAGCAATTTGACAAAATCTACATTAGTTTCCAATAATTCTTCACATCTCATGGAGAGATTTCTGCTAAGTTACTGATATTGTGGCGAAGTCCTCATCTCGATTTATTAAGCGTTTTCCATAAATCGTTTCCATGCCTTTGGATATGTTTTCGCCACGAAAGGTGATATTGCGGCCAGATGCTTCTCCAGTTGAGTTAAGGATTTTGAGTAAATCCACATGAACTGCCAATGTTCCTCGCATAGTAATTGTACATTTTTCAACACAAGCGATATGGCGGCAAAGTGCTAATCTCGATGAGTTGAGCAATATGAGTAGTAGTTTCCAATGATTCTTCTAATTTCATGGAGAGATATCTGCTAAGTTACTGATCGTTTCCAAAGTTTCTCTGCATGCCATTGGATCTGTTTTCGCCAAGAAAGGTGATATTGCGGCCAAGTGCCTATCCTGTTGAGTTAAGGATTTTGATTAAATCCACATTAGCTGCCAATGTTTCTCGCATAGTAATTGTACATTTTTCAACACAAGCGATATTGCGGCAAAGTGCTAATCTCGATGAGTGAGCAATTTGACAAAATCTACATTAGTTTCCAATAATTCTTCACATCTCATGGAGAGATTTCTGCTAAGTTACTGATATTGTGGCGAAGTCCTCATCTCGATTTATTAAACGTTTTCAATAGATCGTTTCCAAAGTTTCTCTGCATACCATTCGAAATGTTTTCGCCAAGAAAGGTGATATTGCGGTCAAGTGCCAATCCAATTTAGTTAAGGATTTTGAGTAATTCCACATTAGCTGCCAATGTTTCTCGCATAGTAATTGTAAATTTTTCAATACACGCGATATTGCGGCAAAGTGCTAATCTCGATGAGTTAGCAATTTGACAAAATCTACATTAGTTTCCAATAATTCTTCTAGTCTCATGGATAGATATCTGCTAAATTACTGATATTGTGGCGAAGTCCTAATCTCGATGGATTAAGCGTTTTCACTATATCCACAATCGTTTCCAAAGTTTCTCTGCATGCCATTCGAAATGTTTTCGCCAAGAAAGGTGATATTGCGGCCAAGTGCCTATCCCGTTGAGTTAAGGATTTTGATTAAATCCACATTAGCTGCCAATGTTTCTCGCATAGTAATTGTAAATTTTTCAACACACGCGATATTGCGGCAAAGTGCTAATCTCGATGAGTGAGCAATTTGACAAAACCTACATTAGTTTCCAATAATTCTTCTAATATCATGAAGAGATTTCCCTAAATTACTGATATTGTGGCGAAGTCCTCATCTCGATTTATTAAGCGTTTTCAATAAATCGTTTCCATGCCTTTGGATATGTTTTCGCCACGAAAGGTGATATTACGGCCAAGTGCCTATCCCGTGGAGTTAAGGATTTTGAGTAAATCCACATTAGCTGCCAATGTTTCTCGCATAGTAATTGTAAATATTTCAACACACGCGATATGGCGGCAAAGTGCTAATCTCGTTGAGTGAGCAATTTGACAAAATCTACATTAGTTTCCAATAATTCTTCACAGCTCATGGAGAGATTTCTGCTAAGTTACTGATATTGTGGCGAAGTCCTCATCTCGATTTATTAAACGTTCTCAATAGATCGTTTCCAAAGTTTCTCTGCATGCCATTGGATCTGTTTTCGCCAAGAAAGGTGATATTGCGGCCAAGTGCCTATCCCGTTGAGTTAAGGATTTTGATTAAATCCACATTAGCTGCCAATGTTTCTCGCATAGTAATTGTAAATTTTTCAACACACGCGATATTGCGGCAAAGTGCTAATCTCGATGAGTGAGCAATTTGACAAAACCTACATTAGTTTCCAATAATTCTTCTAATATCATGAAGAGATTTCCCTAAATTACTGATATTGTGGCGAAGTCCTCATCTCAATTTATTAAGCGTTTTCAATAAATCGTTTCCATGCCTTTGGATATGTTTTCGCCACGAAAGGTGATATTGCGGCCAAGTGCCTATCCCGTTGAGTTAAGGATTTTGATTAAATCCACATTAGCTGCCAATGTTTCTCGCATAGTAATTGTACATTTTTCAACACACGCGATATGGCGGCAAAGTGCTAATCTCGTTGAGTGAGCAATTTGACAAAATCTACATTAGTTTCCAATAATTCTTCACATCTCATGGAGAGATTTCTGCTAAGTTACTGATATTGTGGCGAAGTCCTCATCTCGATTTATTAAACGTTTTCAAAAGATCGTTTCCAAAGTTTCTCTGCATGCCATTCGAAATGTTTTCGCCAAGAAAGGTGATATTGCGGTCAAGTGCCAATCCAATTTAGTTAAGGATTTTGAGTAATTCCACATTAGCTGCCAATGTTTCTCGCATAGTAATTGTACATTTTTCAACACAAGCGATATGGCGGCAAAGTGCTAATCTCGTTGAGTGAGCAATTTGACAAAATCTACATTAGTTTCCAATAATTCTTCACATCTCATGGAGAGATTTCTGCTAAGTTACTGATATTGTGGCGAAGTCCTCATCTCGATTTATTAAGCGTTTTCCATAAATCGTTTCCATGCCTTTGGATATGTTTTCGCCACGAAAGGTGATATTGCGGCCAGATGCTTCTCCAGTTGAGTTAAGGATTTTGAGTAAATCCACATGAACTGCCAATGTTCCTCGCATAGTAATTGTACATTTTTCAACACAAGCGATATGGCGGCAAAGTGCTAATCTCGATGAGTTGAGCAATATGAGTAGTAGTTTCCAATGATTCTTCTAATTTCATGGAGAGATATCTGCTAAGTTACTGATCGTTTCCAAAGTTTCTCTGCATGCCATTGGATATGTTTTCGCCAAGAAAGGTGATATTGCGGCCAACTCCCGTTGAGTTAAGGATTTTGATTAAATCCACATTAGCTGCCAATGTTTCACGCATAGTAAATTTTTCAACACACGCGATATTGCGGCAAAGTGCTAATCTCGTTGAGTGAGCAATTTGACAAAATCTACATTAGTTTCCAATAATTCTTCACATCTCATGGAGAGATTTCTGCTAAGTTACTGATATTGTGGCGAAGTCCTCATCTCGATTTATTAAACGTTTTCAATAGATCGTTTCCAAAGTTTCTCTGCATGCCATTGGATCTGTTTTCGCCAAGAAAGGTGATATTGCGGCCAAGTGCCTATCCCGTTGAGTTAAGGATTTTGATTAAATCCACATTAGCTGCCAATGTTTCTCGCATAGTAATTGTAAATTTTTCAACACACGCGATATTGCGGCAAAGTGCTAATCTCGATGAGTGAGCAATTTGACAAAACCTACATTAGTTTCCAATAATTCTTCACATCTCATGGAGAGATTTCTGCTAAGTTACTGATATTGTGGCGAAGTCCTCATCTCGATTTATTAAGCGTTTTCAATAAATCGTTTCCATGCCTTTGGATATGTTTTCGCCACGAAAGGTGATATTGCGGCCAAGTGCCTATCCCGTTGAGTTAAGGATTTTGATTAAATCCACATTAGCTGCCAATGTTTCTCGCATAGTAATTGTAAATCTCTTCATGATATTAGAAGAATTATTGGAAACTAATGTAGGTTTTGTCAAATTGCTCACTCATCGAGATTAGCACTTTGCCGCAATATCGCGTGTGGTGAAAAATTTACAATTACTATGCGAGAAACATTGGCAGCTAATGTGGATTTAATCAAAATCCTTAACTCAACGGGATAGGCACTTGGCCGCAATATCACCTTTCTTGGCGAAAACAGATCCAATGGCATGCAGAGAAACTTTGGAAACGATCTATTGAGAACGTTTAATAAATCGAGATGAGGACTTCGCCACAATATCAGTAACTTAGCAGAAATCTCTCCATGAGATGTGAAGAATTATTGGAAACTAATGTAGATTTTGTCAAATTACTCACTCATCGAGATTAGCACTTTGCCGCCATATCGCTTGTGTTGAAAAATGTACAATTACTATGCGAGAAACATTGGCAGCTAATGTGGATTTACTCAAAATCCTTAACTCAACTGGAGAAGCATCTGGCCGCAATATCACCTTTCGTGGCGAAAACATATCCAAAGGCATGGAAACGATTTATGGAAAACGCTTAATAAATCGAGATGAGGACTTCGCCACAATATCAGTAACTTAGCAGAAATCTCTCCATGAGATGTGAAGAATTATTGGAAACTAATGTAGATTTTGTCAAATTGCTCACTCAACGAGATTAGCACTTTGCCGCCATATCGCTTATGTGTTGAAATATTTACAATTACTATGCGAGAAACATTGGCAGCTAATGTGGATTTAATCAAAATCCTTAACTCAACGGGATAGGCACTTGGCCGCAATATCACCTTTCGTGGCGAAAACATATCCAAAGGCATGGAAACGATTTATGGAAAAAGCTTAATAAATCGAGATGAGGACTTCGCCACAATATCAGTAACTTAGCAGAAATCTCTCCATGAGATGTGAAGAATTATTGGAAACTAATGTAGATTTTGTCAAAGTGCTCACTCAACGAGATTAGCACTTTGCCGCCATATCGCTTATGTGTTGAAATATTTACAATTACTATGCGAGAAACATTGGCAGCTAATGTGGATTTAATCAAAATCCTTAACTCAACGGGATAGGCACTTGGCCGCAATATCACCTTTCGTGGCGAAAACATATCCAAAGGCATGGAAACGATTTATTGAAAACGCTTAATAAATCGAGATGAGGACTTCGCCACAATATCAGTAACTTAGCAGAAATCTCTCCATGAGATGTGAAGAATTATTGGAAACTAATGTAGATTTTGTCAAATTGCTCACTCAACGAGATTAGCACTTTGCCGCCATATCGCGTGTGTTGAAAAATGTACAATTACTATGCGAGAAACATTGGCAGCTAATGTGGATTTAATCAAAATCCTTAACTCAACGGGATAGGCACTTGGCCGCAATATCACCTTTCGTGGCGAAAACATATCCAAAGGCATGGAAACGATTTATCCAAAACGCTTAATAAATTGAGATGAGGACTTCGCCACAATATCAGTAATTTAGGGAAATCTCTTCATGATATTAGAAGAATTATTTGAAACTAATGTCGGTTTTGTCAAATTGCTCACTCATCGAGATTAGCACTTTGCCGCAATATCGCGTGTGTTGAAAAATTTACAATTACTATGCGAGAAACATTGGCAGCTAATGTGGATTTAATCAAAATCCTTAACTCAACGGGATAGGCACTTGGCCGCAATATCACCTTTCTTGGCGAAAACAGATCCAATGGCATGCAGAGAAACTTTGGAAACGATCTATTGAGAACGTTTAATAAATCGAGATGAGGACTTCGCCACAATATCAGTAACTTAGCAGAAATCTCTCCATGAGATGTGAAGAATTATTGGAAACTAATGTAGATTTTGTCAAATTACTCACTCATCGAGATTAGCACTTTGCCGCCATATCGCTTATGTGTTGAAATATTTACAATTACTATGCGAGAAACATTGGCAGCTAATGTGGATTTACTCAAAATCCTTAACTCAACTGGAGAAGCATCTGGCCGCAATATCACCTTTCGTGGCGAAAACATATCCAAAGGCATGGAAACGATTTATGGAAAACGCTTAATAAATCGAGATGAGGACTTCGCCACAATATCAGTAACTTAGCAGAAATCTCTCCATGAGATGTGAAGAATTATTGGAAACTAATGTAGATTTTGTCAAATTGCTCACTCAACGAGATTAGCACTTTGCCGCCATATCGCTTATGTGTTGAAATATTTACAATTACTATGCGAGAAACATTGGCAGCTAATGTGGATTTAATCAAAATCCTTAACTCAACGGGATAGGCACTTGGCCGCAATATCACCTTTCGTGGCGAAAACATATCCAAAGGCATGGAAACGATTTATTGAAAACGCTTAATAAATCGAGATGAGGACTTCGCCACAATATCAGTAACTTAGCAGAAATCTCTCCATGAGATGTGAAGAATTATTGGAAACTAATGTAGGTTTTGTCAAATTGCTCACTCATCGAGATTAGCACTTTGCCGCAATATCGCGTGTGTTGAAAAATTTACAATTACTATGCGAGAAACATTGGCAGCTAATGTGGATTTAATCAAAATCCTTAACTCAACGGGATAGGCACTTGGCCGCAATATCACCTTTCTTGGCGAAAACAGATCCAATGGCATGCAGAGAAACTTTGGAAACGATCTATTGAAAACGTTTAATAAATCGAGATGAGGACTTCGCCACAATATCAGTAACTTAGCAGAAATCTCTCCATGAGATGTGAAGAATTATTGGAAACTAATGTAGATTTTGTCAAATTACTCACTCATCGAGATTAGCACTTTGCCGCAATATCGCGTGTGTTGAAAAATTTACTATGCGTGAAACATTGGCAGCTAATGTGGATTTAATCAAAATCCTTAACTCAACGGGAGTTGGCCGCAATATCACCTTTCTTGGCGAAAACATATCCAATGGCATGCAGAGAAACTTTGGAAACGATCAGTAACTTAGCAGATATCTCTCCATGAAATTAGAAGAATCATTGGAAACTACTACTCATATTGCTCAACTCATCGAGATTAGCACTTTGCCGCAATATCGCGTGTGTTGAAAAATGTACAATTACTATGCGAGAAACATTGGCAGCTAATGTGGATTTAATCAAAATCCTTAACTCAACGGGATAGGCACTTGGCCGCAATATCACCTTTCTTGGCGAAAACAGATCCAATGGCATGCAGAGAAACTTTGGAAACGATCTATTGAGAACGTTTAATAAATCGAGATGAGGACTTCGCCACAATATCAGTAACTTAGCAGAAATCTCTCCATGAGATGTGAAGAATTATTGGAAACTAATGTAGATTTTGTCAAATTACTCACTCATCGAGATTAGCACTTTGCCGCCATATCGCTTGTGTTGAAAAATGTACAATTACTATGCGAGAAACATTGGCAGCTAATGTGGATTTACTCAAAATCCTTAACTCAACTGGAGAAGCATCTGGCCGCAATATCACCTTTCGTGGCGAAAACATATCCAAAGGCATGGAAACGATTTATGGAAAACGCTTAATAAATCGAGATGAGGACTTCGCCACAATATCAGTAACTTAGCAGAAATCTCTCCATGAGATTAGAAGAATTATTGGAAACTAATGTAGATTTTGTCAAATTGCTCACTCAACGAGATTAGCACTTTGCCGCCATATCGCTTATGTGTTGAAATATTTACAATTACTATGCGAGAAACATTGGCAGCTAATGTGGATTTACTCAAAATCCTTAACTCAACGGGATAGGCACTTGGCCGCAATATCACCTTTCGTGGCGAAAACATATCCAAAGGCATGGAAACGATTTATTGAAAACGCTTAATAAATCGAGATGAGGACTTCGCCACAATATCAGTAACTTAGCAGAAATCTCTCCATGAGATGTGAAGAATTATTGGAAACTAATGTAGGTTTTGTCAAATTGCTCACTCATCGAGATTAGCACTTTGCCGCAATATCGCGTGTGTTGAAAAATTTACAATTACTATGCGAGAAACATTGGCAGCTAATGTGGATTTAATCAAAATCCTTAACTCAACGGGATAGGCACTTGGCCGCAATATCACCTTTCTTGGCGAAAACAGATCCAATGGCATGCAGAGAAACTTTGGAAACGATCTATTGAAAACGTTTAATAAATCGAGATGAGGACTTCGCCACAATATCAGTAACTTAGCAGAAATCTCTCCATGAGATGTGAAGAATTATTGGAAACTAATGTAGATTTTGTCAAATTACTCACTCATCGAGATTAGCACTTTGCCGCAATATCGCGTGTGTTGAAAAATTTACTATGCGTGAAACATTGGCAGCTAATGTGGATTTAATCAAAATCCTTAACTCAACGGGAGTTGGCCGCAATATCACCTTTCTTGGCGAAAACATATCCAATGGCATGCAGAGAAACTTTGGAAACGATCAGTAACTTAGCAGATATCTCTCCATGAAATTAGAAGAATCATTGGAAACTACTACTCATATTGCTCAACTCATCGAGATTAGCACTTTGCCGCCATATCGCTTGTGTTGAAAAATGTACAATTACTATGCGAGGAACATTGGCAGTTAATGTGGATTTACTCAAAATCCTTAACTCAACGGGATAGGCACTTGGCCGCAATATCACCTTTCGTGGCGAAAACATATCCAAAGGCATGGAAACGATTTATTGAAAACGCTTAATAAATCGAGATGAGGACTTCGCCACAATATCAGTAATTTAGCAGAAATCTCTCCATGAGATGTGAAGAATTATTGGAAACTAATGTAGGTTTTGTCAAATTGCTCACTCATCGAGATTAGCACTTTGCCGCCATATCGCTTGTGTTGAAAAATGTCCAATTACTATGCGAGAAACATTGGCAGCTAATGTGGAATTACTCAAAATCCTTAACTAAATTGGATTGGCACTTGACCGCAATATCACCTTTCTTGGCGAAAACATTTCGAATGGCATGCAGAGAAACTTTGGAAACGATCTTTTGAAAACGTTTAATAAATCGAGATGAGGACTTCGCCACAATATCAGTAACTTAGCAGAAATCTCTCCATGAGATGTGAAGAATTATTGGAAACTAATGTAGATTTTGTCAAATTGCTCACTCAACGAGATTAGCACTTTGCCGCCATATCGCGTGTGTTGAAAAATGTACAATTACTATGCGAGAAACATTGGCAGCTAATGTGGATTTACTCAAAATCCTTAACTCAACTGGAGAAGCATCTGGCCGCAATATCACCTTTCGTGGCGAAAACATATCCAAAGGCATGGAAACGATTTATGGAAAACGCTTAATAAATCGAGATGAGGACTTCGCCACAATATCAGTAACTTAGCAGAAATCTCTCCATGAGATTAGAAGAATTATTGGAAACTAATGTAGATTTTGTCAAATTGCTCACTCAACGAGATTAGCACTTTGCCGCCATATCGCGTGTGTTGAAAAATGTACAATTACTATGCGAGAAACATTGGCAGCTAATGTGGATTTAATCAAAATCCTTAACTCAACGGGATAGGCACTTGGCCGCAATATCACCTTTCTTGGCGAAAACAGATCCAATGGCATGCAGAGAAACTTTGGAAACGATCTATTGAAAACGTTTAATAAATCGAGATGAGGACTTCGCCACAATATCAGTAACTTAGCAGAAATCTCTCCATGAGATTAGAAGAATTATTGGAAACTAATGTAGATTTTGTCAAATTGCTCACTCAACGAGATTAGCACTTTGCCGCCATATCGCTTATGTGTTGAAATATTTACAATTACTATGCGAGAAACATTGGCAGCTAATGTGGATTTACTCAAAATCCTTAACTCAACGGGATAGGCACTTGGCCGCAATATCACCTTTCGTGGCGAAAACATATCCAAAGGCATGGAAACGATTTATTGAAAACGCTTAATAAATCGAGATGAGGACTTCGCCACAATATCAGTAACTTAGCAGAAATCTCTCCATGAGATGTGAAGAATTATTGGAAACTAATGTAGGTTTTGTCAAATTGCTCACTCATCGAGATTAGCACTTTGCCGCCATATCGCTTGTGTTGAAAAATGTCCAATTACTATGCGAGAAACATTGGCAGCTAATGTGGAATTACTCAAAATTCTTAACTAAATTGGATTGGCACTTGACCGCAATATCACCTTTCTTGGCGAAAACATTTCGAATGGCATGCAGAGAAACTTTGGAAACGATCTTTTGAAAACGTTTAATAAATCGAGATGAGGACTTCGCCACAATATCAGTAACTTAGCAGAAATCTCTCCATGAGATGTGAAGAATTATTGGAAACTAATGTAGATTTTGTCAAATTGCTCACTCAACGAGATTAGCACTTTGCCGCCATATCGCGTGTGTTGAAAAATGTACAATTACTATGCGAGAAACATTGGCAGCTAATGTGGATTTACTCAAAATCCTTAACTCAACTGGAGAAGCATCTGGCCGCAATATCACCTTTCGTGGCGAAAACATATCCAAAGGCATGGAAACGATTTATGGAAAACGCTTAATAAATCGAGATGAGGACTTCGCCACAATATCAGTAACTTAGCAGAAATCTCTCCATGAGATTAGAAGAATTATTGGAAACTAATGTAGATTTTGTCAAATTGCTCACTCAACGAGATTAGCACTTTGCCGCCATATCGCTTGTGTTGAAAAATGTACAATTACTATGCGAGAAACATTGGCAGCTAATGTGGAATTACTCAAAATCCTTAACTAAATTGGATTGGCACTTGACCGCAATATCACCTTTCTTGGCGAAAACATTTCGAATGGCATGCAGAGAAACTTTGGAAACGATCTTTTGAAAACGTTTAATAAATCGAGATGAGGACTTCGCCACAATATCAGTAACTTAGCAGAAATCTCTCCATGAGATGTGAAGAATTATTGGAAACTAATGTAGATTTTGTCAAATTGCTCACTCAACGAGATTAGCACTTTGCCGCCATATCGCGTGTGTTGAAAAATGTACAATTACTATGCGAGAAACATTGGCAGCTAATGTGGATTTAATCAAAATCCTTAACTCAACGGGATAGGCACTTGGCCGCAATATCACCTTTCGTGGCGAAAACATATCCAAAGACATGGAAACGATTTATTGAAAACGCTTAATAAATTGAGATGAGGACTTCGCCACAATATCAGTAATTTAGGGAAATCTCTTCATGATATTAGAAGAATTATTGGAAACTAATGTAGGTTTTGTCAAATTGCTCACTCATCGAGATTAGCACTTTGCCGCAATATCGCGTGTGTTGAAAAATTTACAATTACTATGCGAGAAACATTGGCAGCTAATGTGGATTTAATCAAAATCCTTAACTCAACGGGATAGGCACTTGGCCGCAATATCACCTTTCTTGGCGAAAACATTTCGAATGGCATGCAGAGAAACTTTGGAAACGATTGTGGATATAGTGAAAACGCTTAATCCATCGAGATTAGGACTTCGCCACAATATCAGTAATTTAGCAGATATCTCTCCATGAGACTAGAAGAATTATTGGAAACTAATGTAGATTTTGTCAAATTGCTAACTCATCGAGATTAGCACTTTGCCGCAATATCGCGTGTATTGAAAAATTTACAATTACTATGCGAGAAACATTGGCAGCTAATGTGGAATTACTCAAAATCCTTAACTAAATTGGATTGGCACTTGACCGCAATATCACCTTTCTTGGCGAAAACATTTCGAATGGCATGCAGAGAAACTTTGGAAACGATCTATTGAAAACGTTTAATAAATCGAGATGAGGACTTCGCCACAATATCAGTAACTTAGCAGAAATCTCTCCATGAGATGTGAAGAATTATTGGAAACTAATGTTGATTTTGTCAAATTGCTATCTCATCGAGATTAGCACTTTGCCGCCATATCGCTTGTGTTGAAAAATGTACAATTACTATGCGAGAAACATTGGCAGCTAATGTGGATTTAATCAAAATCCTTAACTCAACTGGAGAAGCATCTGGCCGCAATATCACCTTTCGTGGCGAAAACATATCCAAAGGCATGGAAACGATTTATGGAAAACGCTTAATAAATCGAGATGAGGACTTCGCCACAATATCAGTAACTTAGCAGAAATCTCTCCATGAGATGTGAAGAATTATTGGAAACTAATGTAGATTTTGTCAAATTGCTCACTCATCGAGATTAGCACTTTGCCGCAATATCGCTTGTGTTGAAAAATGTACAATTACTATGCGAGAAACATTGGCAGCTAATGTGGATTTAATCAAAATCCTTAACTCAACGGGATAGGCACTTGGCCGCAATATCACCTTTCTTGGCGAAAACAGATCCAATGGCATGCAGAGAAACTTTGGAAACGATCAGTAACTTAGCAGATATCTCTCCATGAAATTAGAAGAATCATTGGAAACTACTACTCATATTGCTCAACTCATCGAGATTAGCACTTTGCCGCCATATCGCTTGTGTTGAAAAATGTACAATTACTATGCGAGAAACATTGGCAGCTAATGTGGATTTACTCAAAATCCTTAACTCAACTGGAGAAGCATCTGGCCGCAATATCACCTTTCGTGGCGAAAACATATCCAAAGGCATGGAAACGATTTATGGAAAACGCTTAATAAATCGAGATGAGGACTTCGCCACAATATCAGTAACTTAGCAGAAATCTCTCCATGAGATGTGAAGAATTATTGGAAACTAATGTAGATTTTGTCAAATTGCTCACTCAACGAGATTAGCACTTTGCCGCCATATCGCTTATGTGTTGAAAAATTTACAATTACTATGCGAGAAACATTGGCAGCTAATGGTGGATTTAATCAAAATCCTTAACTCAACGGGATAGTCACATTGCCCCCTCCCCCCTCCTCCCCCTCCCCCCTCCTCCCCCTCCCCCCTCCTCCCCTCGCCCCCCTCCTCCCCGCGCCCTCCTCCCTCTCCCCCTCCTCCCTCTCCCCCCTCCCCCCTCCCCATCCTCCCTCTCCCCCCTCCCCCCTCCCCCTCCTCCCTCTCCCCCCCTCCCCCTCCTCCCTCTCCCCCCCTCCCCCTCCCCCTCCTCCCTCTCCCCCTCCCCCTCCCCCTCCCCCTCCTCCCTCTCCCCCCCCCCCTCCTCCCTCTCCCCCTCCCCTCCTCCCTCTCCCCCTCCCCCTGCTCCCACTCCCCCCTTCCCCTGTTCCTCCTCCCCACCCCCCCCTCCTCCCCACCCCCCCCCTCCTCCCCACCCCCCCCTCCTCCCCCTCCTCCCCCTCCTCCCCCTCCTCCCCACCCTCCCCCTCCTCCCCCTCCTCCCCACCCTCCCCCTCCTCCCCACCCACCCCCTCCTCCCCCCCTTCCCCCTCCTCGCCCCTCCCCATCCTCCCACTCCCCCCTCCCACTCCCCCCCCCTCCTCCCCCCTCCCCCCCCTCCCTCCCCCCTCCCCCCCCCCTCCCCCCCCCCCCCCCCCCCCTCCCCCCCCCCTCCCCCCCTTCCCCTCCCCCCCCTCCCCTCCCCACTCCTCCCCCTCCCCCCTCCTCCCCCTCCCCCCTCCTCCCCACTCCTCCCCCTCCCCCCTCCTCCCCCCCTCCCCCTCCCTCTCCCCCCCCTCCTTCTCCCCCCTCCCCTCCTCCCCCCCTCCCTCTCCCCCCCTCCCTCTCCCCCCTCCCTCTCCCCCCTCCCTCTCCCCCCCTCCCTCTCCCCCCCTCCCTCTCCCCCCTCCCTCTCCCCCCTTCCCTCTCCCCCCCTCCCTCTCCCCACTCCCTCTCTACCCCTCCCTCTCCCCCTCTCCCCCACCTGCTACCCCCTCCCTCCCCCCCTCCCTCTCCCCCTCTCCTCCCCTTCCTCCTCCCTCTCCCCCCCTCCCCCCTCCCCCTCCCCCCTTCCCCCCCTCCTCCCCCTCCCCCCTCCCCCTCCCACTATCCCCCTCCTCCCTCTCCCCCCTCCCCCTCCCACCATCCCCCTCCTCCCTCTCCCCCCTCCCCTCCTCCCCCTCCTCCCCCTCCCCCCCTCCCCCCCTTCCTCCCCTCCCCCCCTCCCCACACTCCCCCCCTCCCCCCCTCCCGCCACTCCCCCCCTCCCCCCCTCCCCCACCCCCCCTCCCTCTCCCCCCCTCCGTCTCCCCCTCCCTCTCCCCCTCCCTCTCCCCCCTCCCTCTCCCCCCCTCCCTCTCCCCCCCTCCCTCTCCCCCCCTCCCTCTCCCCCCCTCCCTCTCCCCACTCCCTCTCCCCACTCCCTCTCCCCCCCACCCACTCCCCCCTCCCTCTCCCCCCTCCCTCTCCCCCCTCCCTCTCCCCCCTCCCTCTCCCCCTCTCCTCCCCTTCCTCCTCCCTCTCCCCCCCTCCCCCCTCCCCCTCCCCCCTTCCCCCCCTCCTCCCCCTCCCCCCTCCCCCTCCCACTATCCCCCTCCCACTATCCCCCTCCTCCTTCTCCCTCCAGGGGAGGTACCACTCCTCTGTCCCCCACCCAGGGGAGGTACCCTTGCCCCATCCAGTGGACAGTGTTATTCCTGCACAGGATGAGACAGAACACAACAAACGCACACCTATCAACATCCTGGGGGTTACCATTGATCAGAAACTGACCTGGACCCAGCCATATGAATACTGTGACTACCAGAGCAGG
>NW_027594506.1:0-16639 GCF_964213995.1 Mustelus asterias | reverse complement strand
AGAAAACAGGCTTCGCTGCTGAGATAGACGGGGTCCCCGGATTGGCTATGTCCCATGTCCTCCTCCCTCTCCATCCCCTCCTCCCAACCTGATCCCCGGGCATGGTCTGTCAATTCTCAAAACGCTGCCCTGTCAATTCTCCAACTAACGGGGAAAGAAAGGCCTCTCCGTTACCTTGGCGACACTAGGCCCGAGGCTTCAGGATCGGGGCCTGGAAGGAGAAGGCCAGGAGCTGAGGGGACTTTCCCTGTGCATCTCCCCCCTGCCCCCCCCCCCCACTCCCGCCCCCTCCACCCCCCCTGCCTTTGGTGAGGGATAAGGACTATGGGCCTATAGGTTTGGGTACAGGTTGACGCAACAGGCCCGAGGCTGCATCCAGGGCCTTTCCCCGGCCTCTGCCCTGGACTTCTGCATCCCGCATGTGTTGGGGGCTGTCTCATGGTGGTTCCGGGGTCCTCGGGCAGCTGAGGACAAGCCCCTCCATTTGCACCGCCCCCCCCACCTCCAGCTTCTCAAGTCAGCCATCTTGTGTCCCTGCCACCTCCCGCCAGGGATGGCCAATCTTTCTCAGCAACGAACTCCTCAGACGGAAATATTTCTTGCTACGATCGCGTGTTCAGAAAGAGGAAGCGGAAGAGGGGCTTCAGCTGGCGGTTGCTAAGGGGCGTCTGGGGCGGGGGAGGGGGTGGTGGGGGGGCAAGGTTGGCTTTTTGAGGGCTAGGAGGAGGGTGGTGGGGGTTAGTTTGCACTTCTTAATGACAGAGACCCCTCGTGGGACAGTTGCTAAGTGTCCCCCCCCTCCCCACCCTGAAGAGAGTTAAGGCCGACAGGCTCATTGACCGTACTAGGCCCAAGGCTGCAGGTGAGGCCTAGTGATGGTAGCCTAGCAACAGTGGCCCCTCTGTCACGCCGACAAGACTAAGGCTGCAACAGGGAGCCCAGCAACGGAGGTCAACATGTCTCATTAGCAGTGCTAGGCCCGAGGCTTTGATGGGGGTAGGTCAAGTGACAGGGGTTGATCTGTCGCAAGGGTGAAAGTAGGCCCGAAGCTGCAGAGGGAGCCTTGGAGGGCCAGTGATTGTAGGCCTGAGGCTCTGTTGGTTGTCAATCTTGCGGAACACTAGGCCTCAGGCTGTGAGGGAAGCCTGGCATTAGAGGGATCTCTGTTCCGTTGACAATACTAGGCCTCAGGCTGTGAGAGGGGCCTAGCAACAATAGGTTTTCTGTTCCAATGACTATACTAGGCCCCAGGCTGTGAGGGCAGTTTTGCAACAGTGGATTTCCTGTTACATTGACAATACTAGGTCTCAGGCTGTGAGGGCAGTTTAGCAATAGTGGATTTTCTGTTACATTGACAGCACTAGGCCTCAGGCTCTGAGCAGAGCCTTGCAACAGTGGATTTCCTGTTACATTGACAATACTAGGCCCCAGGCTGTGATGAGCCTGACAATAGAGGGATCTCTGTTACATTGACAATGCTAAGCCTCAGGCTGTGAGGGGAGTTTAGCAATAGTGGATTTTCTATTACATTGACAACACTAGGCCTCAGGCTCTGAGCAGAGCCTACCAACAGTGGATTTCCTGGTACATTGACAATACTAGGCCTCAGGCTCTGAGTAGAGCCTGGCAACAGTGAATTTCCTGTTACATTGACAATACTAGGCCTCAGGCTGTGAGGGGAGTTTAGCAACAGTGGATTTTCTGTTACATTGACAACACGAGGCCTCAGGCTCTGAGCAGAGCCTAGCAACAGTGAATTTCCTGTTACATTGACAATACTAGGCCTCAGGCTCTGAGTAGAGCCTGGCAACAGTGGATTTCCTGGTACATTGACAATACTAGGCCCCAGGCTGTGATGAGCCTGACAATAGAGGGATCTCTGTTACATTGACAATGCTAAGCCTCAGGCTGTGAGGGGAGTTTAACAATAGTCAATTTTCTATTCCAATGACAATACTAGGCCCCAGGCTGTGAGGGCAGTTTAGCAATAGTGGATTTTCTATTACATTGACAACACTAGGCCTCAGGCTCTGAGCAGAGCCTACCAACAGTGGATTTTCTGTTACATTGACAACACTAGGCCTCAGGCTCTGAGCAGAGCCAAGCAACAGTGAATTTCCTGTTACATTGACAATACTAGGCCTCAGGCTGTGAGTAGAGCCTGGCAACAGTGGATTTCCTGATACATTGACAACACTAGGCCTCAGGCTGTGAGGACAGTTTAGCAACAGTGGATTTTTTTGTACATTGACAATACTAGGCCTCAGGCTGTGAGGCGATGGAGGGATCTCTGTTACCATGACAACACTAGCCCTCAGGCTTTGAGAAGAGCCTTCCGATGTGGGCGAGCACTGTTCTAGGGGCTGAGGGCAGTTCTGGGTAGGGGCGGGTGCTGTTCTGGGGGGTGGGTGGGCAGTGATTTGGGGGGGGGGTGGGGCGCGGGGGTGCGGGTTCTCACCTGGCTGGCCGCTGTCCGGTTGGTGGAGATGGAGATGGGAGTGGATGTGGGAGTGTTGGTGATGGTAGTGGGGAGCGGCGTTCAACATCTGGAGCTGGGCCAGGGGTTCGCTGGTGTTGAGGGAGGGCATCCGTTCGCCGGCTTGCTGCTGCTGCTGCTGCTGATGCCTCTCGGAGTGAGGCGGGGGCGCCACGCCCGCCAGCCGGCCCACCCTCGGGGCCCCCGCCGGCCCGGCCTGCTCCGACTCCGCGGCCTTGAACTCGAAGCCCAGCTTCAGCCGCTCGCGGGACTCGCTGTCCCGGCCCTCCCGTCCCCGGGCCAGCGCCGGGCCCAGGGGCCGCCCCCCGCCGACCCCCAGCAGGCCGTGGGGGCGGGCATACTCACTCAGCGTCCGCAGGGCCGGCGTGTCGGGGCCCAGGTAGGGTGGCACGGCAGCAATGCTGCCCGGCTGGGCCTCAAAGGGGGGGCGGTGGGCCCCGGCAGCCCCGCCCCCGCCTGCCGCCGCCCCCATCAACATGGCGTCCTGCATCCGCGTCTCGTTGGAGAGTTTCTGCGGGGAGGGGGGAGAAGAGGAAGAAGAAGTTAGCCGGGCTGTGAGGCGGGCGCGGGGCAACACTTAGTCAAGGGCACGAACATATTCCCAGCCTCCCAGATTGCCTGGATCCACTCCCATTCACCTCTCGCCGCAACTGGTCCACATCAGACGCCACCATCCTGGCCCTCCACTCCACCCTGGAACACCTAGATAACATTGACAATACTAGGCCTCAGGCTGTGAGGGGAGTTTAGCAACAGTGGATTTCCTGTTACCTTGACAATACTAGGCCTCAGGCTGTGAGGGGAGTTTAGCAACAGTGGATTTCCTGTTCCATTGACAATACTAGGCCTCAGGCTGTGAGGGGAGTTTAGCAACAGTGGATTTCCTCTTACATTGACAATACTAGGCCTCAGGCTCTGAGGGGAGTTTAGCAACAGTGGATTTCCTGTTCCATTGACAATACTAGGCCTCAGGCTGTGAGGGGAGTTTAGCAACAGTGGATTTCCTGTTACATTGACAATACTAGGCCTCAGGCTCTGAGGGGAGTTTAACAACAGTGGATTTCCTCTTACATTGACAATACTAGGCCTCAGGCCGTGAGGGGAGTTTAGCAACAGTGGATTTCCTGTTACATTGACAATACTAGGCCTCAGGCTCTGAGGGGAGTTTAGCAACAGTGGATTTCCTCTTACATTGACAATACTAGGCCTCAGGCTCTGAGAGGAGTTTAGCAACAGTGGATTTCCTGTTACATTGACAATACTAGGCCTCAGGCTCTGAGGGGAGTTTAGCAACAGTGGATTTCCTCTTACATTGACAATACTAGGCCTCAGGCCGTGAGGGGAGTTTAGCAACAGTGGATTTCCTGTTACATTGACAATACTAGGCCTCAGGCTCTGAGGGGAGTTTAGCAACAGTGGATTTCCTCTTACATTGACAATACTAGGCCTCAGGCTCTGAGAGGAGTTTAGCAACAGTGGATTTCCTGTTACATTGACAATACTAGGCCTCAGGCTCTGAGGGGAGTTTAGCAACAGTGGATTTCCTCTTACATTGACAATACTAGGCCTCAGGCCGTGAGGGGAGTTTAGCAACAGTGGATTTCCTGTTACATTGACAATACTAGGCCTCAGGCTCTGAGGGGAGTTTAGCAACAGTGGATTTCCTCTTACATTGACAATACTAGGCCTCAGGCTCTGAGGGGAGTTTAGCAACAGTGGATTTCCTGTTACATTGACAATACTAGGCCTCAGGCTCTGAGGGGAGTTTAGCAACAGTGGATTTCCTGTTACATTGACAATACTAGGCCTCAGGCTGTGAGGGGAGTTTAGCAACAGTGGATTTCCTGTTACATTGACAATACTAGGCCTCAGGCTGTGAGGGGAGTTTAGCAACAGTGGATTTCCTGTTACATTGACAATACTAGGCCTCAGGCTGTGAGGGGAGTTTAGCAACAGTGGATTTCCTGCTACATTGACAATACTAGGCCTCAGGCTCTGAGGGGAGTTTAGCAACAGTGGATTTCCTGTTACCTTGACAACACTAGGCCCCAGGCTGTGAGGGGAGTTTAGAGTCATAGAGTCAGAAAGGTTTACAGCATGGAAACAGGCCCTTCGGCTCAACTTGTCCATGCCGCCCTTTTTTTTTAAACCCCTAAGCTCGTCCCAATTGCCCGCATTTGGCCCATATCCCTCTATACCCTTCGTACCCATGTAACTGTCTAAACGCTTTTTAAAAGACAAAATTGTACCCGTCTCTACTACTGCCTCTGGCAGCTCGTTCCAGACACTCACCACCCTCTGTGTGAAAAAATTGCCCCTCTGGACACTTTTGTATCTCTCCCCTCTCACCTTAAACCTATGCCCTCTCGTTTTAGACTCCCCTTCCTTTGGGAAAAGATATTGACTATCTAGCTGATCTGTGCCCCTCATTATTTTATAGACCTCTATAAGATCACCCCTCAGCCTCCTACGCTGCAGAGAAAAAAGTCCCAGTCTATCCAGCCTCTCCTTATAACTCAATCCATCAAGTCCCGGCAGCATCCTAGTAAATCTTTTCTGCACTCTTTCTAGTTTAATAGTATCCTTTCTATAACAGGGTGAGCAGAACTGCACACAGTATTCCAAGTGTGGCCTCACCAATGTCTTGTACAACTTCAACAAGACGTCCCAACTCCTGTATTCAATGTTCTGACCGATGAAACCAAGCATGCCGAATGCCTTCTTCACACTCTGTCCACCTGTGACTCCACTTTCAAGGTGCTATGAACCTGTATCCCTAGATCTCTTTGTTCTGTAACTCTCCCCAACACCCTACCATTAACTGAGTAAGTCCTGCCCTGGTTCAATCTACCAAAATGCATCACCTCGCATTTATCTAAATTAAACTCCATCTGCCATTCGTCAGCCCACTGGCCCAGTTTAGCAGCAGTGGATTTTCTGTTACATTGACAATACTAGGCCTCAGGCTGTGAGGGGAGTTTAGCAACAGTGGATTTTCTGTTACATTGACAATACGAGGCCCCAGGCTGTGAGGGGAGTTTAGCAACAGTGGATTTCCTGTTACCTTGACAATACTAGGCCTCAGGCTGTGAGGGGAGTTTAGCAACAGTGGATTTCCTGTTACATTGACAATACGAGGCCCCAGGCTGTGAGGGGAGTTTAGCAACAGTGGATTTTCTGTTACATTGACAATACTAGGCCCCAGGCTCTGAGGGGAGTTTAGCAGCAGTGGATTTCCTGGTACATTGACGAGTTTATCCAACCTCTCCTCATAGCTAATACACTCCAGACCAGGCAACAAGCTGGTAAACCTCTTCTGTACCCTCTTCAAAGCCTACTGGTAGCGTGGCGACCAGAATTGTAAAGTTAAAATTTATTTATTAGTCACAAGTCGGCTTACATTAACACTGCAATGAAGTTACTGTGAAAATCCCCTAGTCGCCACACTCCGGAGCCTATTCCGGGTTACACTGAGGGAGAATTTAGCACGGCCAATGCACCCTAACCCGCACGTCTTTCAGACAGTGGGAGGAAACCGGAGGAAACCCAGACACGGGGAGAATGTGCAGACTCCACACAGACAGTGACCCAAGCCGGGAATCGAACCCGGGTCCCTGGTGCTGTGAGGCAGCAGTGCTAACCACTGTGCTACCGTGCCGGGAATCGAACCCGGGACCCTGGTGCTGTGAGGCAGCAGTGCTAACCCACTGTGCCACCAAGAACACAATCTTCCAAGTGCGGCCTAACTAAGGTTCTATAAAGCTGCAACATGACTTGCCAATTTTTAAACTCAATACCCCGGCCGATGAAGGCAAGCATGCCGTATGCCTTCTTGACTACCTTCTCCACCTGCGTTGCCACTTTCAGTGACCTGTGCACCTGTACACCCAGATCCCTCTGCCTATCAATACTCTTAAGGGTTCTGCCATTTACTGTATATTTCCGATCTGTATTCGACCTTCCAAAATGCATTACCTCACATTTGCCCGGATTAAACTCCATCCCTGAGGAACACCACTTGTCACAGCCCTCCATTCAGAAAAGCACTCCTCTAATGCTACCCTCTGTCATCTATGACCAGTTGAGATAAATGAAAGGTGATTCAGTTTGGTAGATCGAACCAGGGCAGGACTTAATAAATGGTAGGGCGTTGGGGAGAGTTATAGAACAAAGAGATCTAGGGGTACAGGGTACATAGCTCCTTGAAAGTGGAGTCACAGGTGGACAGAGTGGTGAAGAAGGCATTCGGCATGCTTGGTTTCATCGGTCAGAACATTGAATACAGGAGTTGGGACGTCTTGTTGAAGTTGTACAAGACATTGGTAAGGCCACACTTGGAATACTGTGTACAGTTCTGGTCACCCTGTTATAGAACGGATATTATTAAACTAGAAAGAGTGCAGAAAAGATTGACGAGGATGCTACTGGGACTTGATGGTTTGAGTTATAAGGAGAGGCTGGATAGACTGGGACTTTTTGTCTCTGGAGCGTAGGAGGCTGAGGGGTGACCTTATAGAGATCTATAAAGTAATGAGGGGCACAGATCAGCTAGATAGTCAATATCTTTTCCCAAAGGTAGGGGAGTCAAAAACTAGGGGGCATAGGTTTAAGGAGAGAGGGGAGAGATACAAAAGGGTCCAGAGGGGGCAATTTTTTCACACAGAGGGTGGTGAGTGTCTGGAACGAGCTGCCAGAGGTAGTCGTAGAGGCGGGTACAATTTTATCTTTTAAAAAGCATTTAGACGGTTACATGGGTCAGATGGGTATAGAGGGATATGGGCCAAATGCTGGCAATTGGGATTAGCTTAATGGTAAAAAACTGGGTGGCATGGACAGGTTGGGCCGAAGGGCCTGTTTCCATGCTGTAAACCTCTATGACTCTAAAGTTGGCCTATCTAGGCCTCATTTGAGCCGATCAGCTCAGCAATGGGTTTGAACACCCTTGGGAGCACCATTCAGGCCTGTTAACGATTGATAGGCCGATCGAGGCCTCGTTCGGCCCTCTGGCTTTAACAACGGGAGTCAGGCCCATTGTGGGCCTCAATGGGCCTGTTACCTTAGCAACGAGGCAGGCTGGCTTCACCTCTTCTGGGCCTGTCACCTTAGCAACACAAGGTTGGCCTAGTTAGGCTTATATAGGCCTCATTTGAGCCTACCAGCTGAGCAAAGGGTGTGAGGCACCTTTTAGGACCCCACAGTAGAACAGTCGCTGAAGATTGTGTTGTGAATTTTGTGTTTGTAGAATTTATTTAAAAATTGTAAAAATGCTATGAGTTGAAAAATTGCTTGGTCTGTTTAAGAGGTCGTTTTTTTTCTGTACTTAAGAGTTTTTAAAAAACATTGCAGGTGCATCTGGAGTACACAGACTGAAACATCGTGTCGCGAGGCGAGGTAGTGTTGTTGCCAGGGTTGTTTTTGAATTTTGACCAATCAGTTTAAACTCGGCGTTTAATAAATAACAGCAGCCTATTAGATTTAAATTTGATGTTTTGGTAACCAATCCTACAGTGAGGCTGTTGCTATGTCAACAAGGGGTCTAAGAGCCAGCTCCAGAGAGCCACTGCCACAGCGAATAGCTTTGAGCTCAAAGCCTCATTTGAATAGAAAAGGTAGCAAAAGCAAACCTCATCTCAATCGAGAAGGCAGAAGAATTCGGCAAAGAAGACCAGAAGTTCCGAAAGATAAAACCTGGTTGTATTTTAAGAGTGACTAAAAAAAAAGTCGATTTGTTTTTGTGAATAAGTGGGAATTGTATTGATTTTAAACATCATTCTGTTAGAATGGTGTTTTATTTGCTTTGTTAATAGTTTAGTTTTGTGAATAAGTGGGAATTGTATTGATTTTAAACATCATTCTGTTAGAATGGTGTTTTATTGGCTTTGTTAATAGTTTAGTTAACCAGTTCACGGTTACTTAGATAAATAAAGTGTTACTTGTTGTTTTTACAGAGAGAGTCGAAGGGGGTTATTTTGATTTAACCACTCAAAGTTGTTGAAGGGCAGACAACTCTCTACATCAACAGGGATGAAGTGGAAATCGTCGAGAGCTTCTAGTTTTTAGGTGTCCAGATCACCAACAACCTGTCCTGGTCCCCCCCATGCCGAACTATAGTTAAGAAAGTCCCACCAACGCCTCTACTTTCTCAGGAGACTAAGGAAATTTGGCATGTCAGCTCCGACTCTCATCAACTTTTACAGATGCCCCATAGAAAACATCCTTTCTGGTTGTATCACAGCTTGGTCTGGCTCCTGCTCTGCCCAAGACCGCGAGGAACTACAAAGGGTCGTGAATGTAGCCCAATCCCATCACGCAAACCAACCTCCCATCCATTGACTCCGTCTACACTTCCCGCTGCCTCGGGGAAAAGCAGCCGGCATCATCAAGGACCCCACACACCCCCCGGACATTCTCTCTTCCACCTTCTTCCGTCGGGAGAAAGATACAAAAGTCTGAGGTCACGTACCGACCGACTCAAGAACAGCTTCTTCCCTGCTGCCGTCAGACTTTTGAATGGACCTACCTCGCATTGAGTTGATCTTTCTCTACACCCCTAGCTGTGACTGTAACACTACATTCTGCACCCTCTCCTTTCCTTCTCTATGAACGGTATGCTTTGTCTGTAAAGCGGGGCGGCACGGTAGCACAGTGGCTAGCACTGCTGCTTCACAGCTCCAGGGACCCGGGTTCGATTCCCGGCTCGGGTCACTGTCTGTGTGAAGTTTGCACATTCTCCCCGTGTCTGCGTGGGTTTCCTCCGGGTGCTCCGGTTTCCTCCCACAGTCCAAAGATGTGCGGGTTAGGTTGATTGGCCGTGCTAAAAATTGCCCCTTAGTGTCCTGAGATGCGTAGGTTAGAGGGATTAGTGGGCAGATATGGGGGTAGGGCCTGGGTGGGATTGTGGTCGGTGCAGACTCGATGGGCCGAATGGCCTCTTTCTGTACTGTAGGGTTTCTATGATTCTATGATATTCCTCTGTGACTGGTTGGGCGTTAGTCCTCAGAGAGGGGATCAAACCTACGCTTCATAATAGTTGGCTTGCAGCTCCAGCAGGCAGTGAGGAAAGCTAATAGCATACCCGCCTGCATAGCGAGAGGGTTCGAGTACGGGAGTAGGGATGTTTTGCTGCAGTTATAGAACAAAGAACAGTACAGCACAGGAAACAGGCCCTTCGGCCCTCCAAGCCTGTGCCGCTCCTTGGTCCAACTAGACCAATCGTTTGTATCCCTCCATTCCCAGGCTGCTCATGTGACTATCCAGGTAAGTCTTAAACAATGTCAGCGTGCCTGCCTCCACCACCCTACTTGGCAGCGCATTCCAGGCCCCCACCACCCTCTGTGTAAAAAACATCCCTCTGATGTCCGAGTTATACTTCGCCCCTCTCAGCTTGAGCCCGTGATCCCTCGTGATCGTCACCTCCGACCTGGGAAAAAGCTTCCCACTGTTCACCCTATCTATACCCTTCATAATCTTGTACACCTCTATTAGATCCCCCCTCATTCTCCGTCTTTCCAGGGAGAACAACCCCAGTCTACCCAATCTCTCCTCATAGCTAAGACCCTCCATACCAGGCAACATCCTGGTAAACCTTCTCTGCACTCTCTCCAATGCCTCCACGTCCTTCTGGTAGTGCGGCGACCAGAACTGGACGCAGTACTCCAAATGTGGCCGAACCAGCGTTCTATACAGCTGCGTCATCAGACTTATGATGTGGAGATGCCGGCGTTGGACTGGGGTAAACACAGTAAGGAGTCCAACAACACCAGGTTCGACGAAGGGGCAGCGCTCCGAAAGCTAGTGGCGTTTGTGACCAAATAAACCTGTTGCACTTGAACCTGGTGTTGTGAGACTTGTTACGTTAGACAGGGCCTGGGTGAGGCCACACCTTGAGGACTGTGTGCAATTTTGGGATCTCCGAGTCTGAGGAAGGACATCCTTGTTATCGAGGGAGTCCAGCAAAGGTCCACAAAATCACAGAGTACTCGAAGTTTTTATTTTACACAGAGGGTGGTGGGAGCCTGGAACCCTCTGCCGGGAGAAGCAGATACGACAGTGAGTTTTGAGGGGAGTCCGGATAAATACATGAATAGGATGGGAATAGAGGGATACGGTTCCCGGAAGGGTAGGGGGTTTTAGTTCAGTCGGGGGCAGCACGGTCGGTGCAGGCTTGGAGGGGCCGAAGGGCTTGTTCCTGTGCTGTAATTTTCTTTGTTCTACAGTGCGGAAGAGGGCCTTCAGAAAATCGAGTTTGGAAGAAGGTGTAACTGGTGTTATCAGCGAGTTTGCGGATGACACGAAGATGGCTGGACTTGCGGATAGCGAAGAGCATTGTCGGGCAATACAGCAGGATATAGATAGGCTGGAAAATTGGGCGGAGAGGTGGCAGATGGAGTTTAATCCGGATAAATGCGAAGTGATGCATTTTGGAAGAAATAATGTAGGGAGGAGTTATACAATAAATGGCAGAGTCATCAGGAGTATAGAAACACAGAGGGACCGAGGTGTGCAAGTCCACAAATCCTTGAAGGTGGCAGCACAGGTGGAGAAGGTGGTGAAGAAGGCATATGGTATGCTTGCCTTTATAGGACGGGGTATAGAGTATAAAAGCTGGAGTCTGATGATGCAGCTGTATAGAACGCTGGTTAGGCCACATTTGGAGTACTGCGTCCAGTTCTGGTCGCCGCACTACCAGAAGGACGTGGAGGCTTTAGAGAGAGTGCAGAGAAGGTTTACCAGGATGTTGCCTGGTATGGAGGGTCTTAGCTATGAGGAGAGAACAACTGGGGTTGTTCTCCCTGGAAAGACGGAGAATGAGGGGAGATCTAATAGAGGTGTACAAGATTATGAAGGGGATAGATAGGGTGAACGGCGGGAAGCTTTTTCCCAGGTCGGAGGTGACGATCACGAGGGGTCACGGGCTCAAGCTGAGAGGGGCGAGGTATAACTCAGACATCAGAGGGACGTTTTTTACACAGAGGGTGGTGGGGGCCTGGAATGCGCTGCCAAGTAGGGTGGTGGAGGCAGGCACGCTGACATCGTTTAAGACTGACCTGGATAGTCACATGAGCAGCCTGGGAATGGAGGGATACAAACGATTGGTCTCGTTGGACCAAGGAGCGGCACAGGCTTGGAGGGCCGAAGGGCCTGTTTCCTGTGCTGTACTGTTCTTTGTTCTTTGAGTCTGCACCGACTTAGGAAAGTCCCTGACCTGACCACCTCATCCGGCTTGCCAGCACTTGCCCCGTACCCCTCAATGTTATGGCGCGCCCAAGTACTCACCCAGGTACTTCTTAAAGGATGTGACGCATCCACCACCCTCCCAGGCAGCGCACTCCAGACCCCCTGAGTAAAGGAATCTCTCCTCAAATCCCTCCCTAAACCTGCCGCTCCCTCGCTTTTAACTTGTGTCCCCTCGTGACTGACCCTTCAACTCAGGGGAACGGCTGCTACCTCTCCATCCCGTCCGTGAACCTCATAATCGTGTACACTTCGATCACCCCTCAGTCTTCCCTGCTCCAACGACAACAACCCAAGCCTATCCCACCCTCTCTTCACAACTTAAACGCTCCATCCCAGGCAACATCCTGGTGAATCTCCTCTGCAACCACCATCCACGTCCTTCCTATAATGTGGCGACCAGAACTGCACACAGTACTCCCAGCTGTGGCCTCACCAAAGCTCCATACAACTCCATCCCAGCCTCTCTGCTTTTGGAATCGATAACACTAGAGGAAGTCAGGCCTTGCGTAGGCCTCGGTTGGGCCTCTTGGCATTGGCAGAGCAGGAGGGCAGATGAGGTTGAGGGAGAAGGAGGCCTCCAGAGACTTCTCCAAACCCTAACACGACGTCCCACAGTAACCAACATGTCCTTCGAAGGTTGGGGTGCTTCAGGGAATGGGAGGGGGCTGGGGGCCATTTTGAACCACATTTTCGAGGGAGGTGCCACAGTATTTAGCCGCGGTGCGACCTCCTTGACGTCCGAAATGGGGACGAAGGGTGTCGGAATATCGCGAAGTAATCGTGTTCTCCTGTTCCCAGAGCGAGATTCGTATTGTACCCGTCTCTGGGAGTGCTCGATGCTGACACTGGGTATAAAGTGGGGAGGGGGGTTACACTGTCAGGGTGATGTAGAGGGAGCTCTGTATTGTACCTGTCTCTGGGAGTGCTCGATGCTGACACTGGGTATAAAGTGGGGAGGGGGGGTTACACTGTCAGGGTAATGTCGAGGGAGCTCTGTATTGTACCTGTCTCTGGGAGTGCTCGATGCTGACACTGGGTATAAAGTGGGGAGGGGGGTTAGACTGTCAGGGTGATGTAGTGGGAGCTCTGTATTGTACCTGTCTCTGGGAGTGCTCGATGCTGACACTGGGTATAAAGTGGGGAGGGGGTTACACTGTCAGGGTGATGTAGAGGGAGCTCTGTATTGTACCTGTCTCTGGGAGTGCTCGATGCTGACACTGGGTATAAAGTGGGGAGGGGGTTTACACTGTCAGGGTAATGTAGAGGGAGCTCTGTATTGTACCTGTCTCTGGGAGTGCTCGATGCTGACACTGGGTATAAAGTGGGGAGGGGGTTAGACTGTCAGGGTAATGTAGAGGGAGCTCTGTATTGTACCTGTCTCTGGGAGTGCTCGATGCTGACACTGGGTATAAAGTGGGGAGGGGGGGTTACACTGTCAGGGTAATGTAGAGGGAGCTCTGTATTGTACCTGTCTCTGGGAGTGCTCGATGCTGACACTGGGTATAAAGTGAGGAGGGGGGTTACACTGTCAGGGTAATGTAGAGGGAGCTCTGTATTGTACCTGTCTCTGGGAGTGCTCGATGCTGACACTGGGTATAAAGTGGGGAGGGGTGTTACACTGTCAGGGTAATGTAGAGGGAGCTCTGTATTGTAACTGTCTCTGGGAGTGCTCGATGCTGACACTGGGTATAAAGTGAGGAGGGGGGTTACACTGTCAGGGTAATGTAGAGGGAGCTCTGTATTGTACCTGTCTCTGGGAGTGCTCGATGCTGACACTGGGTATAAAGTGAGGAGGGGGGTTACACTGTCAGGGTAATGTAGAGGGAGCTCTGTATTGTACCTGTCTCTGGGAGAGCTCGATGCTGACACTGGGTATAAAGTGGGGAGGGTGGTTACACTGTCAAGGTAATGTAGAGGGAGCTCTGTATTGTACCTGTCTCTGGGAGTGCTCGATGCTGACACTGGGTATAAAGTGGGGAGGGGGTTACACTGTCAGGGTAATGTAGAGGGAGCTCTGTATTGTACCTGTCTCTGGGAGTGCTCGATGCTGACACTGGGTATAAAGTGGGGAGGGGGGGTTACACTGTCAGGGTAATGTAGAGGGAGCTCTGTATTGTACCTGTCTCTGGGAGTGCTCGATGCTGACACTGGGTATAAAGTGGGGAGGGGGGGTTACACTGTCAGGGTAATGTAGAGGGAGCTCTGTATTGTACCTGTCTCTGGGAGAGCTCGATGCTGACACTGGGTATAAAGTGGGGAGAGGGGTTACACTGTCAGGGTAATGTAGAGGGAGCTCTGTATTGTACCTGTCTCTGGGAGTGCTCGATGCTGACACTGGGTATAAAGTGAGGAGGGGGGTTACACTGTCAGGGTAATGTAGAGGGAGCTCTGTATTGTACCTGTCTCTGGGAGAGCTCGATGCTGACACTGGGTATAAAGTGGGGAGGGGGTTTACACTGTCAGGGTAATGTAGAGGGAGCTCTGTATTGTACCTGTCTCTGGGAGTGCTCGATGCTGACACTGGGTATAAAGTGAGGAGGGGGGTTACACTGTCAGGGTAATGTAGAGGGAGCTCTGTATTGTACCTGTCTCTGGGAGTGCTCGATGCTGACACTGGGTATAAAGTGGGGATGATGTTACACTGTCAGGGTAATGTAGAGGGAGCTCTGTATTGTACCTGTCTCTGGGAGAGCTCGATGCTGACACTGGGTATAAAGTGGGGAGGGGGTTACACTGTCAGGGTGATGTAGAGGGAGCTCTGTATTGTACCTGTCTCTGGGAGTGCTCGATGCTGACACTGGGTATAAAGTGGGAGGGGGGTTACACTGTCAGGGTGATGTAGAGGGAGCTCTGTATTGTACCTGTCTCTGGGAGTGCTCGATGCTGACACTGGGTATAAAGTGGGGAGGGGGGTTACACTGTCAGGGTGATGTAGAGGGAGCTCTGTATTGTACCTGTCTCTGGGAGTGCTCGATGCTGACACTGGGTATAAAGTGGGGAGGGGGGTTACACTGTCAGGGTGATGTAGAGGGAGCTCTGTATTGTACCTGTCTCTGGGAGAGCTCGATGCTGACACTGGGTATAAAGTGGGGAGGGTGGTTACACTGTCAAGGTAATGTAGAGGGAGCTCTGTATTGTACCTGTCTCTGGGAGTGCTCGATGCTGACACTGGGTATAAAGTGGGGAGGGGGTTACACTGTCAGGGTAATGTAGAGGGAGCTCTGTATTGTACCTGTCTCTGGGAGAGCTCGATGCTGACACTGGGTATAAAGTGGGGAGGGGGGTTACACTGTCAGGGTAATGTAGAGGGAGCTCTGTATTGTACCTGTCTCTGGGAGTGCTCGATGCTGACACTGGGTATAAAGTGGGGAGGTGGGTTACACTGTCAGGGTAATGTAGAGGGAGCTCTGTATTGTACCTGTCTCTGGGAGAGCTCGATGCTGACACTGGGTATAAAGTGGGGAGGGGGGTTACACTGTCAGGGTAATGTAGAGGGAGCTCTGTATTGTACCTGTCTCTGGGAGTGCTCGATGCTGACACTGGGTATAAAGTGGGGAGGGGTGTTACACTGTCAGGGTAATGTAGAGGGAGCTCTGTATTGTACCTGTCTCTGGGAGTGCTCGATGCTGACACTGGGTATAAAGTGGGGAGGGGGTTACACTGTCAGGGTAATGTAGAGGGAGCTCTGTATTGTACCTGTCTCTGGGAGTGCTCGATGCTGACACTGGGTATAAAGTGAGGAGGGGGGTTACACTGTCAGGGTAATGTAGAGGGAGCTCTGTATTGTACCTGTCTCTGGGAGAGCTCGATGCTGACACTGGGTATAAAGTGAGGAGGGGGGTTACACTGTCAGGGTAATGTAGAGGGAGCTCTGTATTGTACCTGTCTCTGGGAGTGCTCGATGCTGACACTGGGTATAAAGTGGGGATGATGTTACACTGTCAGGGTAATGTAGAGGGAGCTCTGTATTGTACCTGTCTCTGGGAGAGCTCGATGCTGACACTGGGTATAAAGTGGGGAGGGGGTTACACTGTCAGGGTGATGTAGAGGGAGCTCTGTATTGTACCTGTCTCTGGGAGTGCTCGATGCTGACACTGGGTATAAAGTGGGAGGGGGGTTACACTGTCAGGGTGATGTAGAGGGAGCTCTGGATTGCCCCTGTCTCTGGGAGTGCTCGATGCTGACACTGGGTATAAAGTGGGGAGGGGGTTACACTGTCAGGGTAATGTAGAGGGAGCTCTGTATTGTACCTGTCTCTGGGAGTGCTCGATGCTGACACTGGGTATAAAGTGGGGAGGGGGGTTACACTGTCAGGGTGATGTAGAGGGAGCTCTGTATTGTACCTGTCTCTGGGAGAGCTCGATGCTGACACTGGGTATAAAGTGGGGAGGGGGGTTACACTGTCAAGGTAATGTAGAGGGAGCTCTGTATTGTACCTGTCTCTGGGAGTGCTCGATGCTGACACTGGGTATAAAGTGGGGAGGGGGTTACACTGTCAGGGTAATGTAGAGGGAGCTCTGTATTGTACCTGTCTCTGGGAGTGCTCGATGCTGACACTGGGTATAAAGTGGGGAGGTGGGTTACACTGTCAGGGTAATGTAGAGGGAGCTCTGTATTGTACCTGTCTCTGGGAGTGCTCGATGCTGACACTGGGTATAAAGTGGGGAGGTGGGTTACACTATCAGGGTAATGTAGAGGGAGCTCTGTATTGTACCTGTCTCTGGGAGTGCTCGATGCTGACTCTGGGTATAAAGTGGGGAGGGGGTTACACTGTCAGGGTAATGTAGAGGGAGCTCTGTATTGTACCTGTCTCTGGGAGTGCTCGATGCTGACACTGGGTATAAAGTGGGGAGGGGGGGTTACACTGTCAGGGTAATGTAGAGGGAGCTCTGTATTGTACCTGTC
>NW_027594505.1:0-12500 GCF_964213995.1 Mustelus asterias | reverse complement strand
CCCTCTCTCCCTCCGCCGTGGGGACCCTCTCTCCCTCCGCCGTGGGGACCCTCTCTCCCTCCGCCGTGGGGACACTCTCTCCCTCCGCCGTGGGGACCCTCTCTCCCTCCGCCGTGGGGACCCTCTCTCCCTCCGCCGTGGGGACCCTCTCTCCCTCCGCCGTGGGGACCCTCTCTCCCTCCGTCGTGGGGACCCTCTCTCCCTCTGCCGTGGGGACACTCTCTCCCTCCACCGTGGGGACACACTCTCCCTCCACTGTGGGACCCTCTCTCCCTCCGCCATGGGGACCGTCTCTCCCTCCGCCGTGGGGACACTCTCTCCCTCCACCGTGGGGACACTCTCTCCCTCCGCCGTGGGGACCCTCTCTCCCTCCGCTGTGGGGACCCTCTCTCCCTCCGCCGTGGGGACCCTCTCTCCCTCCACCGTGGGGACCATCTCTCCCTCCGCCGTGGGGACCCTCTAACGTGCAGGCTAGGTGGATTGGCCGTGCTAAATTCTCCCACAGTGTTACCCGAACAGGCGCCGGAGTGTGTGGGCGACTAGGGGAATTTCACACTAACTTCATTGCGGTGTTAATGTCAGCCTACATGTAGCACTAATAAATAAACTTCAAACAAAATTAAACTGCACCTTCCGCCACCCCCCCCCTTCCCCTCCCCTGCTGTACCCCCCCCCCCCTCGAAATTCAGTAACACCTCCCCCGTATGAAAGTAGAATTTCCCCTCAGTTACCATGGCCAATCCCCCTAACCTGCACATCTTTGGACACTAAGGGACAATTTAGCATGGCCAATCCCCCTAACCTGCACATCTTTGGACACTAAGGAACAATTTAGCACGGCCAATCCACCTAACCTGCACATCTTTGGACACTAAGGGGCAATTTAGCATGGCCAATCCCCCCAACCTGCACATCTTTGGACACTAAGGGGCAATTTAGCATGGCCAATCCACCTAACCCGCACATCTTTGGACACTAAGGGGCAATTTAGCACGGCCAATCCACCTAACCTGCACATCTTTGGACACTAAGGGGCAATTTAGCATGGCCAATCCACCTAACCCGCACATCTTTGGACACTAAGGGGCAATTTAGCATGGCCAATCCCCCTAACCTACACATCTTTGGACATTAAGGGACAATTTAGCACAGCCAATCCCCCTAACCCGCACATCTTTGGACACTAAGGGGCAATTTAGCATAGCCAATCCACCCAACCTGCACATCTTTGGACACTAAGGGACTATTTAACATGGCCAATCCACCTAACCTACACATCTTTGGACACTAAGGAACAATTTAGCACGGCCAATCCACCTAACCCGCACATATTTGGACATTAAGGGACAATTTAGCACGGCCAATCCCCCTAACCTGCACATCTTTGGACACTAAGGGGCAATTTAGCATGGCCAATCCCCCTAACCTACACATCTTTGGACATTAAGGGACAATTTAGCACAGCCAATCCCCCTAACCCGCACATCTTTGGACACTAAGGGGCAATTTAGCATAGCCAATCCACCCAACCTGCACATCTTTGGACACTAAGGGACTATTTAGCATGGCCAATCCACCTAACCTACACATCTTTGGATACTAAGGAACAATTTAGCATGGCCAATCCACCTAACCCGCACATCTTTGGACACTAAGGGGCAATTTAGCATGGCCAATCCCCCTAACCCGCACATCTTTGGACACTAAGGGGCAATTTAGCATGGCCAATCCACCTAACCTACACATCTTTGGACACTAAGGGACAATTTAGCATGGCCAATCCACCTAACCTGCACATCTTTGGAAACTAAGGGACAATTTAGCACAGCCAATCCCCCTAACCTACACATCTTTGGACACTAAGGGACAATTTAGCATGGCCAATCCACCTAACCTACACATCTTTGGACACTAAGGGACAATTTATCATGGCCTATCCACCTAACCCGCACATCTTTGGACACTAAGGGACAATTTAGCATGGCCAATCCACCTAACCTGCACATCTTTGGACACTAAGGGACAATTTAGCATGGCCAATCCACGTAACCTACACATCTTTGGACACTAAGAGGCAATTTAGCATGGCCAATCCCCCTAACCCACACATCTTTGGACATGAAGGGACAATTTAGCATGGCCAATCCACGTAACCAGCACATCTTTGGACACTAAGGGACAATTTAGCATGGCCAATCCACGTAACCTACTCATCTTTGGACACTAAGAGGCAATTTAGCATGGCCAATCCACCTGACCCGCACATCTTTGGACACTAAGGGACAATTTAGCATAGCCAATCCACCTAACCTACACATCTTTGGACACTAAGAGGCAATTTAGCATGGCCAATCCACCTGACCTGCACATCTTTGGACACTAAGGGGCAATTTAGCATGGCCAATCCACCTAACCTGCACATCTTTGGACACTAAGGGGCAATTTAGCATGGCCAATCCCCCTAACCTACACATCTTTGGACACTGGGGATTAGCAGGGTAAATACACGGGGTGACGGGAATAGGACCTGGGTGGGATTGTGGTCGCTGCAGACCCGATGGGCCGAATGGCCTCCTCCTGTACTGTACGGATTCTATAATTCGATGACTTACCTCGGGGTCAGCACTGTGTTCCTCTCTCTCCTGCTCCTCACACCGAGACCCACGTGTTCGCTGGGGGGACAGAGAGACAATGTCCGAATGAATGGCACAACCCTTAAGAGTATTGATAGGCAGAGGGATCTGGGTGTACAGGTACACAGGTCACTGAAAGTGGCAACGCAGGTGGAGAAGGTAGTCAAGAAGGCATACGGCATGCTTGCCTTCATCGGCCGGGGCATTGAGTTCAAAAATTGGCAAGTCATGTTGCAGCTTTGTAGAACCTTAGTTAGGCCGCACTTGGAATATAGAGTTCAATTCTGGTCGCCACACTACCAGAAGGATGTGGAGGCTTTGGAGAGGGTACGGAAAAGATTTACCAGGATGTTGCCTGGTATGGAGGGCATTAGCTATGAGGAGAGGTTATAGAGTCATAGAGGTTTACAGCATGGAAACAGGCCCTTCGGCCCAACTTGTCCATGCCGCCCAGTTTTTACCACTAACCTAGTCCCAATTGCCCGCGTTTGCCCCATATCCTTCGATACCCATCTTACCCATGTAACTATCTATAAGCTTTTTAAAAGACAAAATTGTACCCGCCTCTACTACTGCCTCTGGCAGCTCATTCCAGACACTCACCACCCTCTTTGTGAAAGAATTGCCCCTCTGGATCCTTTTGTATCTCTCCCCTCTCACCTTAAACCTCTGCCCTCTAGTTTTAGACTCCCCTACCTTTGGGAAAAGATATTGACTATCTAGCTGATCTGTGCCCCTCATTATTTTATAGACCTCTATAAGATCACCCCTCAGCCTCCTACGCTCCAGAGAAAAAAGTCCCAGTCTATCCAGCCTCTCCTTATAACTCAAACCATCAAGTCCCGGTAGCATCCTAGTAAATCTTTTCTGCACTCTTTCGAGTTTAATAATATCCTTTCTATAATAGGGTGACCAGTATTGTACACAGTATTCCAAGTGTGGCCTTACCAATGTCTTGTACAACTTTGATGTCCGGGTTAGGTTGATTGGCCATGCTAAAATTGCCCCTTAGTGTCCTGAGATGTGTAGGTTAGAGGGATTAGCGGGTAAATGTGTAGGGATATGGGGTTAGGGCCTGGGTGGGATTGTGGTCGGTGCAGACTCGATGGGCCGAATGGCGTGTTTCTGCACTGTAGGGTTTCTATGTTCTATGTTCAACAAGATCACCCCTCAGCCTCCTACGCTCCAGAGAAAAAAGTCCCAGTCTATCCAGCCTCTCCTTATAACTCAATCCATCAAGTCCCGGTAGCATCCTAGTAAATCTTTTCCGCACTCTTTCTAGTTTAATAATATCCTTTCTATAATAGGGTGACCAGAATTGCACACAGTATTCCAAGTGTGGCCTTACCAAGGTCTTGTACAACTTCAACAAGACGTCCCAACTCCTGTATTCAATGTTCTGACCGATGAAACCAAGCATGCCGAATGCCTTCTTCACCACTCTGTCCACCTGTGACTCCACTTTCAAGGAGCTATGAACATGTCACCCCTAGATCTCTTTGTTCTGTAACTCTCCCCAACGCCCTACCATTAACTGAGTAAGTCCTGCCCTGGTTCAATCTACCAAAATGCATCACCTCGCATTTGTCTAAATTAAACTCCATCTGCCATTCGTCAGCCCACTGGCCCAATTGATCAAGATCCCGTTGCAATTGGAGATAACTTTCTTCACTGTCCACTATGCCACCAATCTTGGTGTCATCTGCAAACTTACTAACCGTGCCCCCTATATTCTCATCCAAATCATTAATATAAATGACAAATAACAGTGGGCCCAGCACTGATCCCTGAGGCACACCGCTGGTCACAGGCCTCCAGTTTGAAAAACAACAAGGGGGCATAACTATAGGGTTCGTGGTGGGAGATATAGGAAGGATATCAGAGGTAGGTTCTTCACGCAGAGAGTGGTTGGGGTGTGGAATGGACTGCCTGCAGTGATAGTGGAGTCAGACACTTTAGGAACATTTAAGCGGTTATTGGATAGGCACATGGAGCACACCAGGATGATAGGGAGTGGGATAGCTTGATCTTGGTTTCAGATGAAGGTCGGCACAACATCGTGGGCCGAAGGGCCTGTTCTGTGCTGTACTGTTCTATGTTCTATGTTCTAACTCTCTACAACCACCCTCTGTTTTGGAGAAACTTAAAGTAAAGTTTATTTATTAGTGTCACAAGTAAGGCTGACATTAACACTGCAATGAAGTTCCTGTGAAATTCCCCCAGTCGCCACACTCCTGTTCGGGTTACACTGAGGGAGAATTTAGCACGGCCAATGCACCCTAACCTGCACGTCTTTCAGACTGTGGGAGGAAACCGGAGCACCCGGAGGAAACCCACGCAGACACGGGGAGAATGTGCAGACTCCACACAGACAGTGACGCAAATCCGGGAATCGAACCCCGGTCCCTGGGTGCTGTGAGGCAGCTGTGCTAACCCCACTGTGACACCCAAACTTGGTTTGTTCTCACTGGAGCGACGGGGGTTGAAGGGGAGACCTGATAGAAGTCTACAAGATTATGAGGGACAGAGTGGAGAGTCAGAAGCTTTTTCCCCCAGGGTGGAAGAGTCAGTTACTCGGGGGGGCACAGGTTTAAGGGGCGAGGGGCAAGGTTTAAAGGAGATGTACGAGGCAGATTTTTTACACAGAGGGTGGTGGGTGCCTGGAACTCGCTGCCGGGGGAGGGAGTGGAAGCGGATACGGTCGTGAGTTTTAAGGGGCGTCTGGACAAGTACATGAATAGGATGGGAATAGAGGGATACGGTCCCCGGAAGGGTAGGGGGTTTTAGTTCAGTCGGGGACAGCATGGTCAGTACGGGCTTTACCCGCACAGTTAGTACAGCTTTGTACTCACGTATCTCCAGGAGACAAGGGTCCACAATAAAACACACACCGCAGCCACGAGCAAGGAGCTACACAGCCCCAGAATTATCCCAATCCCTACGGTCGAGACAGAACGCACACATGGAGACTCTGCAGAGAAAACACAAACACGCCAGAGTGACACACAGCGGACAGAGAGCTCTGTGTTGTACCTGTCTCTGGGAGTGCTCACTGCTGACACTGGGTATAAAGTGGGGAGGGGGGTTACACTGTCAGGGTGATGTAGAGGGAGCTCTGTATTGTACCTGTCTCTGGGAGTGCTCGATGCTGACACTGGGTATAAAGTGGGGAGGGGGTTACACAGTCAGGGTGATGTAGAGGGAGCTCTGTATTGTACCTGTCTCTGGGAGTGCTCGATGCTGACACTGGGTATAAAGTGGGGAGGGGGGTGACACTGTCAGGGTAATGTAGAGGGAGCTCTGTGTTGTACCTGTCTCTGGGAGTGCTCGATGCTGACACTGGGTATAAAGTGGGGAGGGGGGTTACACTGTCAGGGTAATGTAGGGGGAGCTCTGTATTGTACCTGTCTCTGGGAGTGCTCGATGCTGACACTGGGTATAAAGTGGGGAGGGGGTTACACTGTCAGGGTAATGTAGAGGGAGCTCTGTATTGTACCTGTCTCTGGGAGTGCTCGATGCTGACACTGGGTATAAAGTGGGGAGAGGGTTACACTGTCAGGGTGATGCAGAGGGAGCTCTGTATTGTACCTGTCTCTGGGAGAGCTCGATGCTGACACTGGGTATAAAGTGGGGAGGGTTACACTGTCAGGGTAATGTAGAGGGAGCTCTGTATTGTACCTGTCTCTGGGAGAGCTCGATGCTGACACTGGGTATAAAGTGGGGAGGGGGTGACACTGTCAGGGTAATGTAGAGGGAGCTCTGTATTGTACCTGTCTCTGGGAGAGCTCGATGCTGACACTGGGTATAAAGTGGGGAGGGGGTTACACTGTCAGGGTAATGTAGAGGGAGCTCTGTATTGTACCTGTCTCTGGGAGAGCTCGATGCTGACACTGGGTATAAAGTGGGGAGGGGGTTACACTGTCAGGGTAATGTAGAGGGAGCTCTGTATTGTACCTGTCTCTGGGAGTGCTCGATGCTGACACTGGGTATAAAGTGGGGAGAGGGTTACACTGTCAGGGTGATGCAGAGGGAGCTCTGTATTGTACCTGTCTCTGGGAGAGCTCGATGCTGACACTGGGTATAAAGTGGGGAGGGGGTTACACTGTCAGGGTAATGTAGAGGGAGCTCTGTATTGTACCTGTCTCTGGGAGAGCTCGATGCTGACACTGGGTATAAAGTGGGGAGGGGGTGACACTGTCAGGGTAATGTAGAGGGAGCTCTGTATTGTACCTGTCTCTGGGAGTGCTCGATGCTGACACTGGGTATAAAGTGGAGAGGGGGGTTACACTGTCAGGGTAATGTAGAGGGAGCTCTGTATTGTACCTGTCTCTGGGAGTGCTCGATGCTGACACTGGGTATAAAGTGGGGAGGGGGTTACACTGTCAGGGTAATGTAGAGGGAGCTCTGTATTGTACCTGTCTCTGGGAGTGCTCGATGCTGACACTGGGTATAAAGTGGGGAGGGGGTTACACTGTCAGGGTAATGTAGAGGGAGCTCTGTATTGTACCTGTCTCTGGGAGTGCTCGATGCTGACACTGGGTATAAAGTGGGGAGGGGGTTACACTGTCAGGGTAATGTAGAGGGAGCTCTGTATTGTACCTGTCTCTGGGAGTGCTCGATGCTGACACTGGGTATAAAGTGGGGAGGGGGTTACACTGTCAGGGTAATGTAGAGGGAGCTCTGTATTGTACCTGTCTCTGGGAGAGCTCGATGCTGACACTGGGTATAAAGTGGGGAGGGGGTTACACTGTCAGGGTAATGTAGAGGGAGCTCTGTATTGTACCTGTCTCTGGGAGAGCTCGATGCTGACACTGGGTATAAAGTGGGGAGGGGGTTACACTGTCAGGGTAATGTAGAGGGAGCTCTGTATTGTACCTGTCTCTGGGAGAGCTCGATGCTGACACTGGGTATAAAGTGGGGAGGGGGTGACACTGTCAGGGTAATGTAGAGGGAGCTCTGTATTGTACCTGTCTCTGGGAGTGCTCGATGCTGACACTGGGGAGAAGTGGGGAGGGGGTTACACTGTCAGGGTCATAGAACATAGAACAGTAACAGCACAGAACAGGCCCTTCGGCCCACGATGTTGTGCCGAGCTTTATCTGAAACCAAGACCAAGCTATCCCACTCCCTATCATCCTGGTGTGCTCCATGTGCCTATCCAATAACCCCTTAAATGTTCCTAAAGTGTCTGACTCCACTATCACTGCAGGCAGTCCATTCCACACCCCAACCACTCTCTGCGTAAAGAACCTACCTCTGATATCCTTCCTGTATCTCCCACCACGAACCCTATAGTTATGCCCCCTTGTAATAGCTCCATCCACCCGAGGAAATAGTCTTTGAATGTTCACTCTATCTATCCCCTTCATCATTTTATAATCCTCTATTAAGTCTCCCCTCAGCCTCCTCCGCTCCAGAGAGAACAGCCCTAGCTCCCTCAACCTTTCCTCATAAGACCTACCCTCCAAACCAGGCAGCATCCTGGTAAATCTCCTCTGCACTCTTTCCAGCGCTTCCACATCCTTCTTATAGTGAGGTGACCAGAACTGCACACAATATTCCAAATGTGGTCTCACCAAGGTCCTGTACAGTTGCAGCATAACCCCACGGCTCTTAAACTCCAACCCCCTGTTAATAAAAGCTAACACACTATAGGCCTTCTTCACAGCTCTATCCACTTGACTGGCAACCTTTAGAGATCTGTGGATATGGACCCCAAGATCTCTCTGTTCCTCCACAGTCTTCAGAACCCTACCTTTGACCCTGTAATCCACATTTAAATTAGTCCTACCAAAATGAATCACCTCACATTTATCAGGGTTAAACTCCATTTGCCATTTTTCAGCCCAGCTTTGCATCCTATCTATGTCTCTTTGCAGCCTACAACAGCCCTCCACCTCATCCACTACTCCACCAATCTTGGTGTCATCAGCAAATTTACTGATCCACCCTTCAGCCCCCTCCTCTAAGTCATTAATAAAAATCACAAAGAGCAGAGGACCAAGCACTGATCCCTGCGGCACTCCGCTAGCAACCTGCCTCCAGTCCGAAAATTTTCCATCCACCACCACCCTCTGTCTTCGATCAGACAGCCAGTTACGTATCCAATCGGCCAACTTTCTCTCTATCCCACACACCTCCTTACTTTCATCACAAGCCGACCATGGGGGACCTTATCAAACGCCTTACTAAAATCCATGTATATGACATCAACTGCCCTACCTTCATCAACACACTTAGTTACCTCCTCAAAGAATTCTATCAAATTTGTGAGGCACGACTTGCCCTTCACGAATCCGTGCTGACTATCCCGGATCAATCCGCATCTTTCTAAATGGTCGTAAATCCCATCTCTAAGGACCTTTTCCATCAATTTACCAACCACCGAAGTAAGACTAACCGGTCTATAATTACCAGGGTCATTTCTATTCCCTTTCTTAAACAGAGGAACAACATTCGCCACTCTCCAGTCCTCTGGCACCATCCCTGTGGACAGTGAGGACCCAAAGATCAAAGCCAAAGGCTCTGCAATCTCATCCCTTGCCTCCCAAAGAATCCTAGGATACATTTCATCAGGCCCAGGGGACTTATCGACCTTCAGTTTATTCAAAACTGCCAGTACATCCTCCCTCCGAACATCTATTTCCTCCAGCCTATTAGCCTGTAACACCTTCTCTTCCTCAAAAACATGGCCCCTCTCCTTGGTGAACACTGAAGAAAAGTATTCATTCATCACCTCGCCTATCTCTACTGACTCCATACACAAGTTCCCACTACTGTCCTTGACCGGCCCTAACCTCACCCTGGTCATTCTTTTATTCTTCACATAAGAGTAAAAAGCCTTGGGGTTTTCCTTGATCCGACCCGCCAAGGACTTCTCATGCCCCCTCCAAGCTCTCCTAAGCCCCTTTTTCAGCTCATTCCTTGCTAACTTGTAACCCTCAATCGAGCCATCTGAACCTTGTTTCCTCATCCCTACATAAGCTTCCCTCTTCCTTTTCACAAGACATAGAAATCATAGAAACCCTCCAGTGCAGAAGGAGGCCATTCGGCCCATCGAGTTTGCACCGATCACAATCCCACCCAGGCCCTACCCCCACATATTTTACCCACTAATCCCTCTAACCTACACATCCCAGGACTCTAAGGGGCAATTTTTAACCTGGCCAATCAACCTAACCCGCACATCTTTGGACTGTGGGAGGAAACCGGAGCACCCGGAGGAAACCCACGCAGACACGAGGAGAATGTGCAAACTCCACACAGACAGTGACCCGAGCCGGGAATCGAACCTGGGACCCTGGAGCTGTGAAGCAGCAGTGCGAACCCACTGTGCTACCGTGCCGCCTGTCTCTGGGAGTGCTCGATGCTGACACTGGGTATAGAGTGGGGAGGGGGGTTACACTGTCAGGGTGATGTAGAGGGAGCTCTGTATTGTACCTGTCTCTGGGAGTGCTCGATGCTGACACTGGGTATAAAGTGGGGAGGGGGGTTACACTGTCAGGGTAATGTAGAGGGAGCTCTGTATTGTACCTGTCTCTGGGAGCCCTCACTGCTGACACTGGATATAAAGTGGGGAGGGGGTTACACTGTCAGGGTAATGTAGAGGGAGCTCTGTATTGTACCTGTCTCTGGGAGTGCTCGATGCTGACACTGGGTATAAAGTGGGGAGGGGGTTACACTGTCAGGGTGATGTAGAGGGAGCTCTGTATTGTACCTGTCTCTGGGAGAGCTCGATGTTGACACTGGGTATAAAGTGGGGAGAGGGTTACACTGTCAGGGTAATGTAGAGGGAGCTCTGTATTGTACCTGTCTCTGGGAGTGCTCGATGCTGACACTGGGTATAAAGTGGGGAGTGGGTTACACTGTCAGGGTAATGTAGAGGGAGCTCTGTATTGTACCTGTCTCTGGGAGTGCTCGATGCTGACACTGGGTATAAAGTGGGGAGGGGGGTTACACTGTCAGGGTAATGTAGAGGGAGCTCTGTATTGTACCTGTCTCTGGGAGTGCTCGATGCTGACACTGGGTATAAAGTGGGGAGGGGGGTTACACAGTCAGGGTAATGTAGAGGGAGCTCTGTATTGTACCTGTCTCTGGGAGAGCTCGATGCTGACACTGGGTATAAAGTGGGGAGGGGGGTTACACAGTCAGGGTAATGTCGAGGGAGCTCTGGATTGTATCTGTCTCTGGGAGCCCTCACTGCTGACACTGGGTATAAAGTGGGGAGAGGGTTACACTGTCAGGGTAATGTAGAGGGAGCTCTGTATTGTACCTGTCTCTGGGAGAGCTCGATGCTGACACTGGGTATAAAGTGGGGAGGGGGGTTACACAGTCAGGGTAATGTCGAGGGAGCTCTGGATTGTATCTGTCTCTGGGAGCCCTCACTGCTGACACTGGGTATAAAGTGGGGAGAGGGTTACACTGTCAGGGTAATGTAGAGGGAGCTCTGTATTGTACCTCTCTGGGAGCGCTCGATGCTGACACTGGGTATAAAGTGGGGAGGGGGTTACACTGTCAGGGTAATGTCGAGGGAGCTCTGTATTGTACCTGTCTCTGGGAGTGCTCGATGCTGACACTGGGTATAAAGTGGGGAGGGGGTGACACTGTCAGGGTAATGTAGAGGGAGCTCTGTATTGTACCTGTCTCTGGGAGCGCTCGATGCTGACACTGGGTATAAAGTGGGGAGGGGGTGACACTGTCAGGGTAATGTAGAGGGAGCTCTGTATTGTACCTGTCCCCTCCAGCAGTCCCAGGTAGAGTCCCCCGCTGTGTCATGTAGAGGGAGCTCTGTATTGTACCTGTCTCTGGGAGTGCTCGATGCTGACACTGGGTATAAAGTGGGGAGGGGGTTACACTGTCAGGGTAATGTAGAGGGAGCTTTGTGTTGTACCTGTCTCTGGGAGTGCTCGATGCTGACACTGGGTATAAAGTGGGGAGGGGGGTTACACTGTCAGGGTAATGTAGAGAGAGCTCTGTATTGTACCTGTCTCTGGGAGTGCTCGATGCTGACACTGGGTGTAAAGTGGGGAGGGTGGTTACACTGTCAGGGTAATGTAGAGGGAGCTCTGTATTGTACCTGTCCCCTCCAGCAGTCCCAGGTAGAGTCCCCCGCTGTGTCATGTAGAGGGAGCTCTGTATTGTACCTGTCTCTGGGAGTGCTCGATGCTGACACTGGGTATAAAGTGGGGAGGGTTACACAGTCAGGGTGATGTAGAGGGAGCTCTGTATTGTACCTGTCCCCTCCAGCAGTCCCAGGTAGAGTCCCCCGCTGTGTCATGTAGAGGGAGCTCTGTATTGTACCTGTCCCCTCCAGCAGTCCCAGGTAGAGTCCCCCGCTGTGTCATGTAGAGGGAGCTCTGTATTGTACCTGTCTCTGGGAGTGCTCGATGCTGACACTGGGTAAATGGAAACTTTGCCCCCCAGGGGTATTTACCTGGCAGTGTCTGGCTGGCCTGGTTCTCGGAGGGGAGCAGAGGGTTGTGGACGGAACAAGTGTAGTTCTGGTTGGCGTTACCCGTGACGTTCAGAGAACTGATCAGTTCCAGCCGTGCGTCAGCGCCAGGCAAGCGGGCAGCTTTGGCCAGCGCTGTGGGATCATCGCCTTGGCGCGTGTGCCAACGGAGCTCCGCCGCGGGGTACCCCCCCGTCGCCCTGCAGGTCAGCTGGTGGAGGGCACTGCTATTTCCCCAGCAGTGTGTGGACAGACTGATCCGTGGCACGGAATAAGGAGCTGGAAAAAAACAGAGGCAATCGTCAGACCAACAACCCGGGGAGAATCAGTGCCCGAAAGGGGGTGCCCGGGGGAGAGTCAGAGTTCCTGGAGGATCCCCGGGGAGAATGAACAAGGAACAAAGAAAATTACAGCAC
>NW_027594504.1:0-16662 GCF_964213995.1 Mustelus asterias | reverse complement strand
GCGTATATTGTTCCTACCTTGGTCCCGGTCCTCAGACATCACCGTGTGACACAGGGAGAGGATGCGGAAGAATTCGTGCACCTCCCGATCCCCCAGTTTGACAGCCTCCAGCAAGAGGTGGTCGTAGAAAGCGAAACGCGGGTCGGCCAGCGAGTTGAAGGAGAAATCGATCGGCACTTGCTTCTGGCGGGGAGCGGGGCAGAGAGATGGATCTGGTTTAGTTCATCAGTTATTAGTCACAAGTAGGCTTAACACTGCAATGAAGTTACTGTGAAAATCCCCTGGTCACCACATTCCTGTTCGGGTTACACTGAGGGAGAATTTAGCACGGCCGATGCACCCTAACCAGCACGTCTTTCGGACTGTGGGAGGAAACCGGAGCACCCGGAGGAAACCCACGCAGACACGGGGAGAACGTGCAGACTCCGCACAGACAGTGACCCGAGCCGGGAATCGAACCCGGGTCCCTGGCGCTGTGAGGCGGCAGTGCTAACCCGCTGTGCCAGCGCTGTCTAAGCCCTGGTGCTAGATGTTCAACTGTGTGGGGCCTCACTGATCTGAAGCAGACAAGTGTGTAGGCCATGCTGGGGTCAGGTTACAAGGCGTCTGGCCAAAAGAGGCAGGTCCCTGCGATGGTGTCTCGAGAGAGCGTCCCAGTGGGAGAGGAGGACGGGGAACGCTGACTCTCTCTCTTTTCTCCTCTCTCACTCCGCCAATGCCTCTACTTCCTCAGAAGACTAAGGAAATTCGGCATGTCCGCGACGACTCTCACCAACTTTTACAGATGCCCCATAGAAAGCATTCTTTCTGGTTGTATCACAGCTTGGTCTGGGGGCTCCTGCTCTGCCCAAGACCGCAAGGAACTACAAAAGGTCGTGAATGTAGCCCAGTCCCATCACGCAAACCAGCCTCCCATCCATTGACTCCGTCTACACTTCCCGCTGCCTCGGGGAAAAGCAGCCGGCATAATCAAGGACCCCCCCACGCACCCCCGGACATTCTCTCTTCCACCTTCTTCCGTTGGGAAAAAGATACAAAAGACTGAGGTCACGTACCGACCGACTCAAGAACAGCTTCTTCCCTGCTGCTGTCAGACTTTTGAATGGACCGACCTCGCATTAAGTTGATCTTTCTCTACACCCTAGCTATGACTGTAACACTACATTCTGCACTCTCTCCTTTCCTTCTCTATGAACGGTATGCTTTGTCTGTATAGCGCGCAAGAAACAATACTTTTCACTGCATCCCAGTACGTGTCAATACACTGTCCCCATCAAACACTCCCAGGACAGGTACAGCACGGGGTTAGATACAGAGTAAAGCTCCCTCTACACTGTCCCCCATCAAACACTCCCAGGACAGGTACAGCACGGGGTTAGATACAGAGTAAAGCTCCCTCTACACTGTCCCCCATCAAACACTCCCAGGACAGGTACAGCACGGGGTTAGATACAGAGTAAAGCTCCCTCTATACTGTCCCCACCAAACACTCCCAGGACAGGTACAGCACGGGGTTAGATACAGAGTAAAGCTCCCTCTACACTGCCCCCCATCAAACACTCCCAGGACAGGTACAGCACGGGGTTAGATACAGAGTAAAGCTCCCTCTGCACTGTCCCCCATCAAACACTCCCAGGACAGGTACAGCACGGGGTTAGATACAGAGTAAAGCTCCCTCTACACTGTCCCCACCAAATACTCCCAGGACAGGTACAGCACGGGGTTAGATACAGAGTAAAGCTCCCTCTACACTGTCCCCCATCAAACACTCCCAGGACAGGTACAGCACGGGGTGAGATACAGAGTAAAGCTCCCTCTACACTGCCCCCTCTCACATTTCTGACGGACTCACCTCTCTTCCCTCACACTTGTGTCCCAGGGCGTCGATGAGGTCACCTGCGAAAGCAAGGCAGATGCGTTAGTGGGGGAACAGAGTTGCATTCATATAGCGCCCATCCCAACCCCACACCGTTCGCAGTCCAGGACGGGCTTGTGTAACCTCGGGACCTGAGGCTGTAGGCATGGCCAGTTAGCCCGTTAGCATGGAAGTTTCCGGTGTGTCACGGTGACAGGAGTGGGTCATGGAAATAGTGGGACAGTGGGAAAAGAGGTGGTTTGCGCAATGGCACCCGCACTTAACCATAGAATCCCTACAGCGCAGAAGGAGGCCATTCGGCCCATCGAGTCTGCACCAAACGCAATCCCACCCAGACCCTGTCCCCATCACCCCATGCATTTACCCGAGCTAGACCCCCTAACACTAAGGGGCAATTTAGCACGGCCAATCCACCGAACCTACACATCTTTGGACACTAAGGGGCAATTTAGCACGGCCAATCCACCGAACCTACACATCTTTGGACACTAAGGGGCAATTTAGCACGGCCAATCCACCTAACCTACACATCTTTGGACACTAAGGGGCAATTTAGCATGGCCAATCCACCTAACCTACACATCTTTGGACACTAAGGGACAATTTAGCATGGCCAATCCACCTAACCCGCACATCTTTGGACACTAAGGGACAATTTAGCACGGCCAATCCACCTAACCTACACATCTTTGGACACTAAGGGGCAATTTAGCATGGCCAATCCACCTAACCTACACATCTTTGGACACTAAGGGGCAATTTAGCACGGCCAATCCACCTAACCCGCACATCTTTCAGACTGTGGGAGGAAACCGGGGCACCCGGAGGAAACCCACACAGACACGGGGAGAACGTGCAGACTCCGCAGGGACAGTGACCCGAGCCGGGAATCGAACCCGGGTCCCTGGCGCTGTGAGGCAGCAGTGCTAACCCACCGTGCCGCCCCAGTTGATGGGCACCAGCACCCAGAGGGAGTGCATCCGAGGGGATTGAGGGTGGCAGTTTCCGAGGCACTGGGGTGGCGCCAGAGGACTGGAGAACCTTACCTCCCTCCACCCCTTGCTCGAAAGAGGCAGAAAGGATGATCCCAGCAGGCCAATCGGTTTAGCGGGCCCCCACTCCGAGAATCAGTAGTCTGGAACAAAGCTAAACAGGTCCTCCTGGGGGAAATCAGGGAAAGGGTCATGGGTTCGCGGAGGGCAGGAACCAACTTGGTTGGAGCTCTTGGATGAGGTGGCAAAGAGGGTGGATAAGGGTAGCGCGGTGGATGCGGTGTACGCGGACTTCCAAAAGGGGTTGGGTAAATGTTCACTTGAAGGGGCACAGTAGCAAAGTTAAACCCGCTGGGATACACAAGGGACAATGTGGATACGAAGTTAGCCAAGTGACGGGAAATAAAGTCATCCCAAAGGAATGGGCAAACTCGGTATAATGCCAAGAGTAGCAACGTGAATTACGTCGGTTTCAATAACGGAGAGAGGGCGCAAGGGGGCACGGAGGGGTGCGGGTGGCGAGTCTAAAGGGGATGCAGTAACAGAAGGAGCTGGGTATATCTGTGCAAAGGTCATTGCAGGCAGCAGGACTGGTGGAGAGAGTGGGTACTAACGCAGGTAGTATTCTGACCTTTATTAACAGGGGCACAGAGTACAAGACCAAGGAGCTTATGCTGAATTAGGTCACTGGCTAGTTAGACCTCAAATAGAGTATTCAGAGCGGCACGGTATCACAGTGGGTTAGCACTGCTGCCTCACAGCGCCAGGGACCCAGGTTCAATTCCAAGCTCGGGTCACTGTCTGTGTGCAGTCTGCACGTTCTCCCCGTGTCTGCGTGGGTTTCCTCCGGGTGCTCCGGTTTCCTCCCACAGTCCAAAGATGTGCAGGTTAGGGGGATTAGCCGTGCTAAATTGCCCCTTGGTGTCCAAAGATGTGTAGGTGAGGTGGACAGTGCGGCGCTCCCTCAGCACTGATCCCCGACCGTGCGGCGCTCCCTCAGCACTGACCCTCCCACAGTGCGGCGCTCCCTCAGCACTGACCCTCCCACAGTGCGGCGCTCCCTCAGCACCGACACTCCCACAGTGCGGCGCTCCCTCGGCGCTGACCCTCCTACAGTGCGGCGCTCCCTCAGCACCGACACTCCCACAGTGCGGCGCTCCCTCAGCACTGACCCTCCCACAGTGCGGCGCTCCCTCAGCACCGACACTCCCACAGTGCGGCGCTCCCTCAGCACTGACCCTCCCACAGTGCGGCGCTCCCTCAGCACCGACCCTCCCACAGTGCGGCGCTCCCTCAGCACCGACCCTCCCACAGTGCGGCGCTCCCTCAGCACTGACCCTCCCACAGTGCGGCGTTCCCTCAGCACTGACCCTCCCACAGTGCGGCGCTCCCTCAGCACCGACACTCCCACAGTGCGGCACTCCCTCAGCACTGACCCTCCCACAGTGCGGCGCTCCCTCAGCACTGACCCTCCCACAGTGCGGCGTTCCCTCAGCACTGACCCTCCCACAGTGCGGCGCTCCCTCAGCACCGACACTCCCACAGTGCGGCGCTCCCTCAGCACCGACACTCCCACAGTGCGGCGTTCCCTCAGCACTGACCCTCCCACAGTGCGGCGCTCCCTCAGCACCGACACTCCCACAGTGCGGCGCTCCCTCAGCACTGACCCTCGCACAGTGCGGCGCTCCCTCAGCACTGACCCTCCCACAGCGCAGCGCTCCCTCAGCACTGACCTCCCACAGTGCGGCGCTCCCTCAGCACTGACCCTCCCACAGTGCGGCACTCCCTCAGCACCGACCCTCCCACAGTGCGGCACTCCCTCAGCACTGACCCTCCCAGTGCGGCACTCCCTCAGCACTGACCCTCCCACAGTGCGGAGCTCCCTCAGCAGTGACCCTCCCACAGTGCGGAGCTCCCTCAGCACTGACCCTCCCACAGTGCGGCGCTCCCTCAGCACTGACTCTCCCACAGTGCGGCGCTCCCTCAGCACTGACCCTCCCACAGTGCGGCGCTCCCTCAGCACTGACCCTCCCACAGTGCGGCGCTCCCTCAGCACCGACCCTCCCACAATGCGGCGCTCCCTCAGCACTGACCCTCCCACAGTGCGGCGCTCCCTCAACACTGACCCTCCCACAGTGCGGCGCTCCCTCAGCACTGACCCTCCCACAGTGCGGCGCTCCCTCAGCACCGACCCTCCCACAGTGCGGCGCTCCCTCAGCACTGACCCTCCCACAGTGCGGCGCTCCCTCAGCACTGACTCTCCCACAGTGTGGCGCTCCCTCAGCACTGACCCTCCCACAGTGCGGCGCTCCCTCAGCACTGACCCTCCCACAGTGCGGCGCTCCCTCAGCACCGACCCTCCCACAATGCGGCGCTCCCTCAGCACTGACCCTCCCACAGTGCGGAGCTCCCTCAACACTGACCCTCCCACAGTGCGGCGCTCCCTCAGCACTGACCCTCCCACAGTGCGGCGCTCCCTCAACACTGACCCTCCCACAGTGCGGCGCTCCCTCAGCACTGACCCTCCCACAGTGCGGCGCTCCCTCAGCACCGACCCTCCCACAGTGCGGCGCTCCCTCAGCACTGACCCTCCCATGGCGTGGCAAATCGGAATCGGAGGATGAATCCCCCCCTACAGCGTAAGGGGACGCGGGGCCACGGTGGCACTGTGGTTAGCGCCGCTGCTTCACAGCGCCAGGGACCCGGGTTCGATTCCCGGCTCGGGTCACTGTCTGTGCGGAGTCTGCACATTCTCCCCGTGTCTGCGTGGGTTTCATCCGGGTGCTCCGGTTTCCTCCCACAGTCCGAAAGACGCGCTGATTAGGGTGCATTGGCTGTGCTAAATTGACCCGAGTGTCAGGGGTTAGCAGGGTAAATATATGTGGTTATGGCAATAGGGTCTGGGTGGGATTGTGATCGGTGCAGACTCGAAGGGCCGAATGGCCTCTTTCTGCATTGGAGAGATTTAACGAGATTCTATGAATGGCGCACTGCAGCACCACCACTGGCCGGAGGGTGTCACTGCAGCGTGACCTGTTGACATGGGGAAAGGCCATTCTCAATCGGTCGTTCGGACGCACCAAAGGGCCGCGATCGGGGTCCGTGATTGGCAGTTGCGCCCTCCTGCACTCACCGTAGGTCTTGCCGGCGATGGAGCATTTATTGAACGTCATAATGTTTTGCGTGAGGGTGCCCGTCTTATCCGAGAAGATGTACTCGATCTGTCCCAGCTCCTCACTCAGGGTGGTGGTCCGCGCCTCTGCAGCTGTGTTCTTTTTGACGCAGTACATCCGCTTGTCCCAGTTGATGAAGTAGCTATGCCCAAGGCGGATGACCTCCACACTGTCGGGGTCAGAGGTCAGAGGTGAGGAGGGTGCTCCCTCTACACTGTCCCCCCTCAAACACTCCCAGGACAGGTACAGCACGGGGTTCGATACAGAGTAAAGCTCCCTCTACACTGTCCCCATCAAACACTCCCAGGACAGGTACAGCACGGGGTTAGATACAGAGTAAAGCTCCCTCTACACTGTCCACCCATCAAACACTCCCAGGACAGGTACAGCACGGGGTTAGATACAGAGTAAAGCTCCCTCTACACTGTCCCCCATCAAACACTCCCAGGACAGGTACAGCACGGGGTTAGATACAGAGTAACGCTCCCTCTACACTGTCCCCATCAAACACTCCCAGGACAGGAAAAGCACGGGGTTAGATACAGTGTAAAGCTCCCTCTACACTGTCCCCCATCAAACACTCCTAGGACAGGTACAGCATGGGGTTAGATACAGAGTAAAGCTCCCTCTACACTGCCCCCATCAAACACTCCTAGGACAGGTACAGCACGGGGTTAGATACAGAGTAAAGCTCCCTCTACACTGCCCCCATCAAACACTCCTAGGACAGGTACAGCACGGGGTTAGATACAGAGTAAAGCTCCCTCTACACTGTCCCCATCAAACACTCCCAGGACAGGTACAGCACGGGGTTAGATACAGAGTAAAGCTCCCTCTACACTGTCCCCATCAAACACTCCCAGGACAGGTACAGCACGGGGTTAGATACAGAGTAAAGTTCCCTCTGCACTGTCCCCCATCAAACACTCCCAGGACAGGTACAGCATGGGGTTAGATACAGAGTAAAGTTCCCTCTGCACTGTCCCCCATCAAACACTCCCAGGACAGGTACAGCACGGGGTTAGATACAGAGTAAAGCTCCCTCTACACTGTCCCCATCAAACACTCCCAGGACAGGTACAGCACGGGGTTAGATACAGTGTAAAGCTCCCTCTAAACTGTCCCCATCAAACACTCCCAGGACAGGTAGAGCACGGGGTTAGATACAGAGTAAAGCTCCCTCTACACTGTCCCCATCAAACACTCCCAGGACAGGTACAGCACGGGGTTAGATACAGAGTAAAGCTCCCTCGACACTGTCCCCCATCAAACACTCCCAGGACAGGTACAGCACAGGGTTAGATACAGAGTAAAGCTCCCTCTACACTGTCCCCATCAAACACTCCCAGGACAGGTACAGCACGGGGTTAGATACAGAGTAAAGCTCCCTCTACACTGTCCCCATCAAACACTCCCAGGACAGGTACAGCACGGGGTTAGATACAGAGTAAAGCTCCCTCTACACTGTCCCCATCAAACACTCCCAGGACAGGTACAGCACAGGGTTAGATACAGAGTAAAGCTCCCTCTACACTGTCCCCCATCAAACACTCCCAGGACAGGTACAGCACGGGGTTAGATACAGAGTAAAGCTCCCTCTACACTGTCCCCCATCAAACACTCCCAGGACAGGTACAGCACGGGGTTAGATACAGAGTAAAGCTCTCTCTCCACTGTCCCCCATCAAACACTCCCAGGACAGGTACAGCACGGGGTTAGATACAGAGTAAAGCTCCTTCTACACTGTCCCCCATCAAACACTCCCAGGACAGGTACAGCACGGGGATAGATACAGAGTAAAGCTCCCTCTACACTGTCCCCCATCAAACACTCCCAGGACAGGTACAGCACGGGGTTAGATACAGAGTAAAGCTCCCTCTACACTGTCCCCATCAAACACTCCCAGGACAGGTACAGCACGGGGTTAGATACAGAGTAAAGCTCTCTCTACACTGTCCCCATCAAACACTCCCAGGACAGGTACAGCACGGGGATAGATACAGAGTAAAGCTCCCTCTACACTGTCCCCCATCAAACACTCCCAGGACAGGTACAGCACGGGGTTAGATACAGAGTAAAGCTCCCTCTACACTGTCCCCCATCAAACACTCCCAGGACAGGTACAGCACGGGGTTAGATACAGAGTAAAGCTCTCTCTACACTGTCCCCCATCAAACACTCCCAGGACAGGTACAGCACGGGGTTAGATACAGAGTAAAGCTCCCTCTACACTGTCCCCCATCAAACACTCCCAGGACAGGTACAGCACAGGGTTAGATACAGAGTAAAGCTCCCTCTACACTGTCCCCATCAAACACTCCCAGGACAGGTACAGCACGGGGTTAGGTACAGAGTAAAGCTCCCTCTACACTGTCCCCCATCAAACACTCCCAGGACAGGTACAGCACAGGGTTAGATACAGAGTAAAGCTCCCTCTACACTGTCCCCCATCAAACACTCCCAGGACAGGTACAGCACGGGGTTAGATACAGAGTAAAGCTCCCTCTACACTGTCCCCCATCAAACACTCCCAGGACAGGTACAGCACGGGGTTAGATACAGAGTAAAGCTCTCTCTACACTGTCCCCCATCAAACACTCCCAGGACAGGTACAGCACGGGGTTAGATACAGAGTAAAGCTCCTTCTACACTGTCCCCCATCAAACACTCCCAGGACAGGTACAGCACGGGGATAGATACAGAGTAAAGCTCCCTCTACACTGTCCCCCATCAAACACTCCCAGGACAGGTACAGCACGGGGTTAGATACAGAGTAAAGCTCCCTCTACACTGTCCCCATCAAACACTCCCAGGACAGGTACAGCACGGGGTTAGATACAGAGTAAAGCTCTCTCTACACTGTCCCCCATCAAACACTCCCAGGACAGGTACAGCACGGGGTTAGATACAGAGTAAAGCTCTCTCTACACTGTCCCCCATCAAACACTCCCAGGACAGGTACAGCACGGGGTTAGATACAGAGTAAAGCTCCCTCTACACTGTCCCCCATCAAACACTCCCAGGACAGGTACAGCACAGGGTTAGATACAGAGTAAAGCTCCCTCTACACTGTCCCCATCAAACACTCCCAGGACAGGTACAGCACGGGGTTAGATACAGAGTAAAGCTCCCTCTACACTGTCCCCCATCAAACACTCCCAGGACAGGTACAGCACAGGGTTAGATACAGAGTAAAGCTCCCTCTAACCTGACGTAGAGTGATATGGGAACGACTGTATTGAGGATGATAATGTAGGACCAAAAAGACAAGAATCCGGACAGCAAGGCACTGTCGACACCCTGGTCCCACGGGAGGTAGATCTGGAAGAGATCGCCAACCTCATATTCCCAGATGGAATTCCCAATTGCCAGGATTATCCCCATGCAGATCAGGAAGCCGAAGATCTGGAAACAAAGACAAGAAAAGTGTTCAATTCTCCAAAACATTCCAGGCGCGCACAGGCCCCGCTCCAACCGGCGGGACCGCGTCTGTTCCCCCGCCCGGGCCCCCCCCCCCCCACCTGGGCCCCACCCCCGCCCGGGCCCCCCCCCCCCCCCCCCACCTGGGCCCCACCCCCGCCCGGGCCCCGCTCCAACCGGCGGGACCCCGTCTGTCCCCCCGCCCGCCCCCCCCCCCCCCCACCTGGGCCCCACCCCCGCCCGGGCCCCGCTCCAACCGGCGGGACCCCGTCTGTCCCCCCGCCCGGCCCCCCCCCCCCCCCCCACCTGGGCCCCACCCCCGCCCGGGCCTCGCTCCAACCGGCGGGACCCCGTCTGTCCCCCCGCCCGGCCCCCCCCCCACCTGGGCCCCGCTCCAACCGGCGCCCCCCCCCACCTGGGCCCCCCCCGCTCGGGCCCCCCCCATCCGGTGCCCCCCGCCCCGCCGGCCTGGGCCCCACTCCTACCGGCGCCCCCCCCCCCGCACGGGCCCCGCTCCAACCGGCGCCCCACCCCCGCCCGGGCCCCGCTCCAACCGGCGCCCCCCCCCCCCCCGCACGGGCCCCGCTCCAACCGGCGCCCCACCCCCGCACGGGCCCCGCTCCAACCGGCGCCCCACCGGCTGCCTATCTTTGTGATGTCGCCAGCAGTGATTCGATCTCGTGCCAGTTACGATTGGCACCGTAACCGTGGTTTGGCATCGGCTTGTGTGCCGCTGGGACTCACCCAGAGCACCAAAGTGTTCATCAGTCGGTCAATGCTGGTCCTTTTGAACTTAGTTCTGCCACTGTTCTGCATGAGTTTAGTGTCCGGGCCTGTGGATACAGAAAAGGAGCTTACGGTTACCAGTTGGGGCAGGGGGGAGTGTGGCTGGGCCCAAAGGATTACCCACCGTCCCTCCCCCACCAAACCACACTGCAATGAGTCACACATTGTCACAGAGTACAGTTGTTACAGATTGTTAATGTCCAATACATTGTTAAGGAGGGAAACAGGGTATGGTTACTCGAGTACATACAAAGAGAGGATGACCGCGACACTGGGGTGAAGTGTTCACTTGAACAATGAACACTGGTAGGATAGAATCATAGAAACCCCACAGTGCAGAAGGAGGCCATTCGGCCCATCGAGTCTGCACCGACCACAATCCCACCCAGGCCCTACCCCCATATCCCTACACATTTTACCCGCTAATCCCTCTAACCTACGCATCTCAGGACACTAAGGGGCACTTTTTAGCATGGCCAATCCACCAAACCCGCACATCTTTGGACTGTGGGAGGAAACCGGAGCACCCGGAGGAAACCCACGCAGACACGAGGAGAATGTGCAGACTCCACACAGACAGCGACCCAAGCCGGGAATCGAACCCGGGACCCTGGAGCTGTGAAGCAGCAGTGCTAACCCACTGTGCCACCCAACGGAGAACGGTTGGCCCAAAGTCGGAAGATTGCAAGGTTAAACTTTCTTTTCAGAGAGACGTTTGTTATCGGATTTAACCCCGTGGAATCTCCACAGTGCAGGAGGAGGCCATTCGGCCCAGTGAGTCTGCACCGACTCTCTGAAAGAGCATCTTATCCAGGTCAATACAGCACAGGAACAGGCCCTTCGGCCCTCCAGGTCCTCGCCCCGCCCTGTCCCTGGAATCCCACACATTAAAAGCACGGCCAATCCACCGAACCAGCACATCTTTGGACACTAAGGGTCAATTTAACACGGCGAATGCACCCTAACCAGCACGTCTTTCGGACTGTGGGAGGAAACCGGAGCACCCGGAGGAAACCCACGCAGACACGGGGAGAATGTGCAGACTCCGCACAGACAGTGACCCGAGCCGGGAATCGAACCCGGGTCCCTGGCGCTGTGAGGCAGCAGTGCTAACCTCCTGTGACACCCATGGAGCAGAATGGCACAAGTAAAGTGTCTATGCGAACGTGAGGGAAGGGGAGAGAGAATTAGAGAAGGTCAGAGATAGCCCTGCTCCCCCCATGCCGACACTATAGTTAAGAAAGCCCCACCAACGCCTCTACTTTCTCAGGAGACTAAGGAAATTTGGTATGTCAGCTACAACTCTCACCAACTTTTACAGATACACCATAGAAAGCATTCTTTCCGGTTGTATCACAGCTTGGTCTGGGCTCCTGCTCTGCCCAAGACCACAAGGAACTACAAAGGGTCGTGAATGTAGCCCAATCCCATCACGCAAACCAGCCTCCCATCCATTGACTCTGTCTACACTTCCCGCTGCCTCGGGAAAAGCAGCCGGCATAATCAAGGACCCCCCGACACACCCCGGACATTCTCTCTTCCACCTTCTTCCGTCGGGAAAAAGATACAAAAGTCTGAGGTCACGTACCGACCGACTCAAGAACAGCTTCTTCCCTGCTGCTGTCAGACTTTTGAATGGACCTACCTCGCATTAAGTTGATCTTTCTCTACACCCTAGCTATGAGTGTAACACTACATTCTGCACCCTCTCCTTTCCTTCTCTATGAACGGTATGCTTTGTCTGTACAACGCGCAAGAAACAATACTTTTCACTGTGTCCCAATACATGTGACAATAATAAATCAAAAGGCAGGGGGTGGCGGGTCGACCAGAAAGGGTGGGGGTCAAGAGAAGAGAGAGCGGGCAGCCGGGAGAGTGAGCGGCCGGGGGGCCAAGGGGGCGGGCGGCCGAGAGAGCGCGAGCGAGAGGCAGAGACGGGCAGACAAAGAGAGCAGACAGTGTGTCAGCGAGGGAGCGGAGAGATTGCGTCGCAGAGTGGGATTGCGGCGGGGACGGGAGGGTCGGAAGATGGGAGACTGGGAGGAGTCCTCACCGGCAAAGATCACCAGACCAAAACACCACTCAGTGTTTCTGAGAACGCAGCCTCGCAGCAGCATGTTGTGATTGTCCAGAGGGTACTTATTCTCCTTCCAGTACAGAGTTCCCGGGAATCGATCCAGCTTATTGTTCGGAGGCTCACAGGTCACCTCCCCTGGAGACGGGGAACGGGGGGAACACAGAGACATGTTAACGTGCGGGACAGACTCTCCCCATTGCCCCTTCCCACTGAATTCACCCCCCCGTCTCCCTCCCTGGCAAGCCGTCATCTCCCCAGGCAGTAAAACCCAGCGCCAAGCAGGCAACCAACCCATGGCTCCCCAATGGCACCCCTGAACTCTGACCCTTCACCTCACGCCGAAATCTCAGCATGGCTACCTGCAAACACTGACAGAATGTGGGACTCGCTCCCACAGGGTATCTGTTATTCTATATATAAACCCCCCCCCCGAACCCCTCGATTAGATTCCAGTCTGTAACTCACTCCGGGGTATCTCTTATTCTATATATAAACCACCCCGAACCCCTCGATTAGATTCCAGTCTGTAACTCACTCCCGGGTATCTGTTATTCTATATATAAACCACCCCGAACCCCTCGATTAGATTCCAGTCTGTAACTCACTCCCGGGTATCTGTTATTCTATATATAAACCACCCCGAACCCCTCGATTAGATTCCAGTCTGTAACTCACTCCCGGGTATCTGTTATTCTATATATAAACCATCCCGAACCCCTCGATTAGATTACAGTCTGTAACTCACTCCGGGGTATCTGTTATTCTATATATAAACCCCCCGAACCCCTCAATTAGATTCCAGTCTGTAACTCACTCCCGGGTATCTGTTATTCTATATAAACCCCCCCCCCGAACCCCTCGATTAGATTCCAGTCTGTAACTCACTCCCGGGTATCTGTTATTCTATATATAAACCACCCTGAACCCCTCGATTAGATTCCAGTCTGTAACTCACTCCCGGGTATCTGTTATTCGAGATATAAACCACCCCCAACCCCTCGATTAGATTCCAGTCTGTAACTTACTCCCGGGTATCTGTTATTCTATATATAAACCACCCTGAACCCCTCGATTAGATTCCAGTCTGTAACTCACTCCCGGGTATCTGTTATTCTATATATAAACCACCCCCAACCCCTCGATTAGATTCCAGTCTGTAACTCACTCCCGGGTATCTGTTATTCTATATATAAACCACCCTGAACCCCTCGATTAGATTCCAGTCTGTAACTCACTCCCGGGTATCTGTTATTCTATATATAAACCACCCCCAACCCCTCGATTAGATTCCAGTCTGTAACTCACTCCCGGGTATCTGTTATTCTATATATAAACCACCCCGAACCCCTCGATTAGATTCCAGTCTGTAACTCACTCCCGGGTATCTGTTATTCTATATATAAACCACCCCGAACCCCTCGATTAGATTCCAGTCTGTAACTCACTCCCGGGTACCTGTTATTCTATATATAAACCACCCCCAACCCCTCGATTAGATTCCAGTCTGTAACTCACTCCCGGGTATCTGTTATTCTATATATAAACCCCCCGAACCCCTCGATTAGATTCCAGTCTGTAACTCACTCCCGGGTATCTGTTATTCTATATATAAACCACCCTGAACCCCTCGATTAGATTCCAGTCTGTAACTCACTCCCGGGGATCTGTTATTCTATATATAAACCACCCCGAACCCCTCGATTAGATTCCAGTCTGTAACTCACTCCCGGGTTTCTGTTATTCTATATATAAACCACCCCGAACCCCTCGATTAGATTCCCGTCTGTAACTCACTCCCGGGGGGTATCGGTTATTCTATATATAAGCCACCCTGAATCCCTCAATTTGAGGTATTCCACTTACCATCAAACTGTGCAAGCTTGTTAGTGTCTCCCAGTTCAGAGGTCACCGGAACCGCCTGCCGAACCTTCATGTTGGTTTCTCTGCAGGAAGAGGCAAACGATTGGTTCCTAGAGTGTGCTGCTAAATAGACTCTGTGGACTGTTTGCTGTTTAAATAGACTCTGTAGACTGTTTGCTGTTTAAATAGACTCTGTGGACTGTTTGCTGTTTAAATAGACTCTGTGGACTGTTTGCTGTTTAAATAGACTCTGTAGACTGTTTGCTGTTTAAATAGACTCTGTGGACTGTTTGCTGTTTAAATAGACTCTGTGGACTGTTTGCTGTTTAAATAGACTCTGTGGACTGTTTGCTGTTTAAATAGACTCTGTGGACTGTTTGCTGTTTAAATAGACTCTGTGGACTGTTTGCTGTTTAAATAGACTCTGTGGACTGTTTGCTGTTTAAATAGACTCTGTGGACTGTTTGCTGTTTAAATAGACTCTGTGGACTGTTTGCTGTTTAAATAGACTCTGTAGACTGTTTGCTGTTTAAATAGACTCTGTGGACTGTTTGCTGTTTAAATAGACTCTGTGGACTGTTTGCTGTTTAAATAGACTCTGTAGACTGTTTGCTGTTTAAATAGACTCTGTAGACTGTTTGCTGTTTAAATAGACTCTGTCGGCTGTTTGCTGTTTAAGTAGACTCTGTCGGCTGTTTGCTGTTTAAGTAGACTCTGTCGGCTGTTTGCTGTTTAAGTAGACTCTGTCGCTGTTTGCTGTTTAAATAGATCCTGTCGGCTGTTTGCTGTTTAAATAGACTCTGTAGACTGTTTGCTGTTTAAATAGACTCTGTACTGTTTGCTGTTTAAATAGACTCTGTAGACTGTTTGCTGTTTAAATAGACTCTGTAGACTGTTTGCTGTTTAAATAGACTCTGTCGACTGTTTGCTGTTTAAATAGACTCTGTAGACTGTTTGCTGTTTAAATAGACTCTGTAGACTGTTTGCTGTTTAAATAGACCCTGTAGACTGTTTGCTGTTTAAATAGACTCTGTAGACTGTTTGCTGTTTAAATAGACTCTGTAGACTGTTTGCTGTTTAAATAGACTCTGTAGACTGTTTGCTGTTTAAATAGACTCTGTAGACTGTTTGCTGAAAGGTGGGCTGTTCGCTGGGTCATCTGTCCTAAGCCTCACCCTCAGCTCATTGGCCAACTCCCTGGTGTCGACCGGGCCGCCTGCTGGGACTTACCCATCAAGCTCTGCTGTCTCAATGTAACACAGACCATGGGGCTCACTGCTGGACAGCAACAGGAGATCCGCCTAGCGACACAGACACAACCAATCAAACCACAGAGACAACTACACCTTTCATTTATATAGCAACCCGCACATAATGCATCAACCCAAGGGAACATCCCAGGGAATCTATCAGTCACAACAGGATTCAGCACACACGGGGATATATCAGGGACAGGGGACCAAAAGCGAGAGAGAGAGAAGGGGGAAGGGGGGGGACCAGAGAGGGGGGAGACAACAGAGAAGGGGCAGAGACAGAGGGTATACAGTAAGCTTTGTCTGTATAGCGCGCAAGAAACAATACTTTTCACTGTGTCCCAATACATGTGACAATAATAAATCAGATCTATGTACTCTATGAACGGTATGCTTTGTCTGTATAGCGCGCAAGAAACAATACTTTTCACTGTGTCCCAGTACATGTGACAATAATGAATCAGATCCAATCGCCATTTTACTATTCAGCTGGGGGTCTTTTGCGAACGTCGCCCAGGACGAGTGTGGGCTCAGGGTGAGAATCTGCTGAAATTCCCCCCACCCCCCCCCTGCCCGCGATTGGCCAAACGAGGGAGTTACCCACCGCCACAAATTGGTTGTTCTCCAGTTTAATGATGTCACCAACGCGTACATGCATCCACTTGTCCTTCTGGAGTCTGCGGGAAGAGGAGGGAGAGGGATTGGGTCCAAGGCCTCAGTATGCCTGCTTCTAGGCCGCAGCCGAGGACACATCCAAAATGGCCGCCGGATGTCAAGCAGAACTGTGGGAGCGAGTCCCACATTCTCCCCCCACTCCCCCCCCCGTGGGAGCGAGTCCCACATTCGCCCCCACTCCCCCCCCCCGTGGGAGCGAGTCCCACATTCTCCCCCACTCCCCCCCCCGTGGGAGCGAGTCCCGCATTCGCCCCCACTCCCCCCCCCCCCCGTGGGAGCGAGTCCCACATTCTCCCCCCACTCCCCCCGTGAGAGCGAGTCCCACATTCTCCCCCCACTCCTCCCGTGGGAGCGAGTCCCACATTCTCCCCCACTCCTCCCCCCCCCCGTGGGAGTAAGTCCCACATTCTCCCCCACCCCGCCCCCGTGGGAGAGAGTCCCACATTCTTCCCCCACTCCCCCACCGTGGGCGCAAGTCCCACATTCTCCCCCACTCCCCCCCATGGGAGCGAGTCCCCACATTCTCCCCCCCCACTCCCCCCGTGGGAGC
>NW_027594503.1:2500-16699 GCF_964213995.1 Mustelus asterias | reverse complement strand
ATGTGTGAAACTGGCTGGGTTGCACTGGGTTCCGTGTTGTAAAAATATCTCCCACCTTCAAGCAGAAAGAGTCAGACATCTCGCTTTTATTCTTGTGGAGGTTTGTTTGAGAGAAGTCAAATTCCCAAAATATCAGTACAATTGGCATCTCGGCCTCTGCCCAGAATATCACGCTCGGAGAACAGTTCCGGTCTCCCTATCCCTCGGTTAGACCCACACTCGGAGCACCGTGCACAGTTCCGGTCTCCCTATCCCTCGGTTAGACCCACACTCGGAGCACCGTGCACAGTTCCAGTCTCCCTATCCCTCGGTTAGACCCACACTCGGAGCACCGTGCACAGTTCCGGTCTTCCTATCCCTCGGTTAGACCCACACTCGGAGCACCGTGCACAGTTCCGGTCTCCCTATCCCCTCGGTTAGACCCACACTCGGAGCACTGTGCACAGTTCCGGTCTCCCTATCCCCTCGGTTAGACCCACACTCGGAGCACTGTGCACAGTTCCGGTCTCCCTATCCCCTCGGTTAGACCCACACTCGGAGCACCGTGCACAGTTCCAGTCTCCCTATCCCCTCGGTTAGACCCACACTCGGAGCACCGTGCACAGTTCCAGTCTCCCTATCCCCTCGGTTAGACCCACACTCGGAGCACCGTGCATAGTTTCCGGTCTCCGTATCCCTCGGTTAGACCCACACTCGGTGCACCGTGCACAGTTCCGGTCTTCCTATCCCTCGGTTAGACCCACACTCGGAGCACCGTGCACAGTTCCGGTCTCCCTATCCCCTCGGTTAGACCCACACTCGGAGCACTGTGCACAGTTCCGGTCTCCCTATCCCCTCGGTTAGACCCACACTCGGAGCACTGTGCACAGTTCCGGTCTCCCTATCCCCTCGGTTAGACCCACACTCGGAGCACCGTGCACAGTTCCAGTCTCCCTATCCCCTCGGTTAGACCCACACTCGGAGCACCGTGCACAGTTCCAGTCTCCCTATCCCCTCGGTTAGACCCACACTCGGAGCACCGTGCACAGTTCCCATCTCCCTATCCCTCGGTTAGACCCACACTCGGAGCACCGTGCACAGCTCCGGTCTCCCTATCCCCTCGGTTAGACCCACACTCGGAGCACCGTGCACAGTTCCGGTCTCCCTATCCCCTCGGTTAGACCCACACTCGGAGCACCGTGCACAGTTCCGGTCTCCCTATCCCCTCGGTTAGACCCACACTTGTCGTCTCGATGGTGTCAGTTGTTGACACTGAGATTTCTCTTGGTGTATTTTCCGCCTTGGATAGTCCGCACCTCAGGGGGGAAAGGCCAGGTAAACGGGATCATTCCAGAATTGGTCCTTCAATGGCCGAGTTTGTGAAGGGTGAGGGGGATTGAAACGGACTCCAGAGTTCCAGTGGAGAGAGGGGGCAGAGAGAGGGGAGAGAAGGGAAGGGTCCCATCTTAGATTGCACTGAGGGAACCCTCTTGCTCCGAAATCCACAACAACCCCCCAACGATGGGGAGAATTGAGCGGGTCAGTCCTTCCTTTCCTTGACGTTCCGTCTTATCGTTCAGTGAGGGGGTGTTGGGATGTGCGGGAGGCTGAGAGGTTGGAGGGAGGGTGGGAATTAGGTCCAGGATGAGGGACAGAGGCAGAGAAGGTTTACTGTGGTCCTGGTTGTTCGCGGGCAGTTCGGACCCTCCCCCGTCCCCCGTCCCCTGCCCGAACACTTCAGGAGCCTCGAGTCCACCCGGAGGATACTGAGGCCAAAGGACCAAGGGCCGGGCCCATTCCAGAGTCATCAACACATCTCCGATCCGTCTGTAAGAGAAAAGGAGCTGAAGACATCACTTCATTCACCGACCCTCCCCACAGTGCGGCGCTCCCTCAGCACTGACCCCCACAGAGTGCGGCGCTCCCTCAGCACTGACCCTCCCACAGTGCGGCGCTCCCTCAGCACTGACCCACAGTGCGGCGCTCCCTCAGCACTGACCCTCCCACACAGTGCGGCGCTCCCTCAGCACTGACCCTCCCACACAGTGCGGCGCTCCCTCAGCACTGACCCTCCCCACAGTGCGGCGCTCCCTCAGCACTGACCCTCCCACAGTGCGGCGCTCCCTCAGCACTGACCCTCCCACAGTGCGGCGCTCCCTCAGCACTGACCCTCCCCACAGTGCGGCGCTCCCTCAGCACCGACCCTCCCACAGTGCGGCGCTCCCTCAGCACTGACCCTCCCACAGTGTGGCGCTCCCTCAGCACTGACCCTCCCACAGTGCGGCGCTCCCTCAGCACCGACTCTCCCACAGTGCGGTGCTCCCTCAGCACTGACCCTCCCACAGTGCGGCGCTCCCTCAGCACCGACTCTCCCACAGTGCGGTGCTCCCTCAGCACTGACCCTCCCACAGTGCGGCGCTCCCTCAGCACCGACCCTCCCACAGTGCGGCGCTCCCTCAGCACTGACCCTCCCACACAGTGCGGCGCTCCCTCAGCACTGACCCTCCCCACAGTGCGGCACTCCCTCAGCACTGACCCTCCCACAGTGCGGCGCTCCCTCAGCACTGACCCTCCCACAGTGCGGCGCTCCCTCAGCACTGACCCTCCCACAGTGCGGCGCTCCCTGTGTATTCTGTGCTCTGTTACCTGCTGCAGTTAGCTGCTGAACCGTCTCCCGCGACAACTGAGGGAGTTTCCGTGCTGGCTCGGAGTCTTGGCTTCGCTCGCCGCTGCCTGGGGATTGCAGCTCCCTCTCTAAAGTCCTGGCCTTTCGCCTGGCGTTAATCGTTACCCTCGGTGCGCTGCGCCCGGGAGTCTGAGACTCCACCTGTCCTGTTCTTGTCCGAGGGAATGATTTGCCCAGCGCACACCCAGCTGTGTCTGGGGGTGGGAATGTACCGATTCCACTGTCAAGTGTTCTGGTCTGAAAACTGCAACCTGGAGTGATAGAGATACATATTAAATCCACTTACCCACACTCGGAGCACCGTGCACAGTTCCGGTCTCCCTATCCCTCGGTTAGACCCACACTCGGAGCACCATGCACAGTTCCGGTCTCCCTATCCCTCGGTTAGACCCACACTCGGAGCACCGTGCACAGTTCCAGTCTCCCTATCCCTCGGTTAGACCCACACTCGGAGCACCGTGCACAGTTCCGGTCTCCCTATCCCTCGGTTAGACCCACACTCGGAGCACCGTGCACAGTTCCAGTCTCCCTATCCCTCGGTTAGACCCACACTCGGAGCACCGTGCACAGTTCCGGTCTCCCTATCCCTCGGTTAGACCCACACTCGGAGCACCGTGCACAGTTCCGGTCTCCCTATCCCTCGGTTAGACCCACACTCGGAGCACCGTGCACAGTTCCGGTCTCCCTATCCCTCGGTTAGACCCACACCCGGAGCACCGTGCACAGTTCCCGTCTCCGTATCCCTCGGTTAGACCCACACTCGGAGCACCGTGCACAGTTCCGGTCTCCCTATCCCTCGGTTAGACCCACACTCGGAGCACTGTGCACAGTTCCGGTCTCCCTATCCCTCGGTTAGACCCACACTCGGAGCACCGTGCCCAGTTCCCGTCTCCCTATCCCTCGGTTAGACCCACACTCGGAGCACTGTGCGCCGTCCCAGTGGGGGAGAATGTGGCACTTGCTCCCATGGAGGAGGGAGTGGGGGGGGGAGAATGTGGGACTCGCTCCCACGGGGGGAGTGGGGGAGAATGTAATGAAGATTAGACGCTAAAACGAATGCTCTATTCCTGCGGATAGCGTTCCGAGGAGAGGTATTCTGACATGACCTCTCTGGCCTGGAAAATCCCTCGACAGGCAGAGGGCGAGGATGATTCTCAGACATACCGATGAAGGAGTGAGATGCCAGCACTTCCGTCAAGCTTTCGTCCGCCGTAATGTCATACTTTGCGGCAAAATCTTCCATCTGGAACAGAGAATGGCGAGCGTCATTTCAGTCAATAGTTTGAGGGAAACTCTCCCTCGCCACTCCCAATCGGACGCACAATGTTCCTGAACTTCCAGGAAAATTTCCTGTGGAATGCTGAGGGAGCGCCGCACTGTGGGAGGGTCAGTACTGAGGGAGCGCCGCACTGTGGGAGGGTCGGTGCTGAGGGAGCGCCGCACTGTGGGAGGGTCAGTGCTGAGGGAGCGCCGCACTGTGGGAGGGTCAGTGCTGAGGGAGCGCCGCACTGTGGGAGGGTCAGTGCTGAGGGAGCGCCGCACTGTGGGAGGGTCAGTGCTGAGGGAGCGCCGCACTGTGGGAGGGTCAGTGCTGAGGGAGCGCCGCACTGTGGGAGGGTCAGTGCTGAGGGAGCGCCGCACTGTGGGAGGGTCGGTGCTGAGGGAGCGCCGTACAGTGGGAGGGTCAGTGCTGAGGGAGCGCCGCACTGTGGGAGGGTCAGTGCTGAGGGAGCGCCGCACTGTGGGAGGGTCAGTGCTGAGGGAGCGCCGCACTGTGGGAGGGTCAGTGCTGAGGGAGCGCCGCACTGTGGGAGGGTCAGTGCTGAGGGAGTGCCGCACTGTGGGAGGGTCAGTGCTGAGGGAGCGCCGCACTGTGGGAGGGTCGGTGCTGAGGGAGCGCCGCACTGTGGGGGGTCAGTGCTGAGGGAGCGCCGCACTGTGGGAGGGTCAGCGCTGAGGGAGCGCTGCACTGTGGGAGGGTCAGTGCTGAGGGAGTGCCGCACTGCGGGAGGGTCAGTGCTGAGGGAGCGCCGCACTGTGGGAGGGTCAGTGCTGAGGGAGCGCCGCACTGTGGGGAGGGTCAGTGCTGAGGGAGCGCCGCACTGTGGGAGGGTCAGTGCTGAGGGAGTGCCGCACTGCGGGAGGGTCAGTGCTGAGGGAGCACCGCACTGTGGGAGGGTCAGTGCTGAGGGAGCGCCGCACTGTGGGAGGGTCGGTGCAGAGGGAGCGCCGCACTGTGGGAGGGTCGGTGCTGAGGGAGCGCCGCACTGTGGGAGGGTTGGTGCTGAGGGAGCGCCGCACTGTGGGAGGGTCAGTGCAGAGGGAGCGCCGCACTGTGGGAGGGTCAGTGCTGAGGGAGCGCCGCACTGTGGGAGGGTCAGCGCTGAGGGGGCGCCGCACTGTGGGAGGGTCAGCGCTGAGGGAGCGCCGCACTGTGGGAGGGTCAGTGCTGAGGGAGCGCCGCATTGTGGGAGGGTCAGTGCTGAGGGAGTGCCGCACTGTGGGAGGGTCAGTGCTGAGGGAGCGTCGCACTGTGGGAGGGTCAGTGCTGAGGGAGTGCCGCACTGTGGGAGGGTCAGCGCTGAGGGAGGGTCAGCGCTGAGGGAGTGCCGCACTGTGGGAGGGTCAGTGCTGAGGGAGCGCCGCACTCTGGGAGGGTCGGTGCTGAGGGAGCGCCGCACTGTGGGAGGGTCGGTGCTGAGGGAGTGCCGCACTCTGGGAGGGTCGGTGCTGAGGGAGCGCCGCACTGTGGGAGGGTCAGTGCTGAGGGAGCGCCGCACTGTGGGGAGGGTCAGTGCTGAGGGAGCGCCGCACTGTGGGAGGGTCAGTGCTGAGGGAGCGCCGCACTGTGGGAGGGTCGGTGCTGAGGGAGCGCCGCACTGTGGGAGGGTCGGTGCTGAGGGAGCGCCGCACTGTGGGGAGGGTCAGTGCTGAGGGAGCGCCGCACTGTGGGAGGGTCAGTGCTGAGGGAGCGCCGCACTGTGGGAGGGTCAGTGCTGAGGGAGCGCCGCACTGTGGGGAGGGTCAGTGCTGAGGGAGCGCCGCACTGTGGGAGGGTCAGTGCTGAGGGAGGGCCGCACTGTGGGAGGGTCAGTGCTGAGGGAGCGCCGCACTGTGGGAGGGTCAGTGCTGAGGGAGCGCCGCACTGTGGGGAGGGTCAGTGCTGAGGGAGCGCCGCACTGTGGGGAGGGTCAGTGCTGAGGGAGTGCCGCACTGTGGGAGGGTCAGTGCTGAGGGAGCGCCGCACTGTGGGAGGATCAGTGCTGAGGGAGCGCCGCACTGCGGGAGGGTCAGCGCTGAGGGAGCGCCGCACTGTGGGAGGGTCAGCGCTGAGGGAGTGCCGCACTGCGGGAGGGTCAGTGCTGAGGGAGCGCCGCACTGTGGGAGGGTCAGTGCTGAGGGAGCGCCGCACTGTGGGAGGGTCAGTGCTGAGGGAGCGCCGCACTGTGGGAGGGTCAGTGCTGAGGGAGCGCCGCACTGTGTGGGAGGGTCAGTGCTGAGGGAGCGCCGCACTGTGTGGGAGGGTCGGTGCTGAGGGAGCGCCGCACTGTGGGGGAGTCAGTGCTGAGGGAGCGCCGCACTGTGGGAGGGTCAGTGCTGAGGGAGCGCCGCACTGTGGGAGGGTCAGTGCTGAGGGAGCGCCGCACTGTGGGAGGGTCAGTGCTGAGGGAGCGCCGCACTGTGGGAGGGTCAGTACTGAAGGAGTGCCGCACTGTGGGAGGGTCAGTGCTGAGGGAGCGCCGCACTGTGGGAGGGTCAGTGCTGAGGGAGCGCCGCACTGTGGGAGGGTGAGGGAGCGCCGCACTGTGGGAGGGTCAGTGCTGAGGGAGCGCCGCACTGTGGGAGGGTCAGTGCTGAGGGAGCGCCGCACTGTGGGAGGGTCAGTGCTGAGGGAGCGCCGCACTGTGGGAGGGTCAGTGCTGAGGGAGCGCCGCACTGTGGGAGGGTCAGTGCTGAGGGAGCGCCGCACTGTGGGAGGGTCAGTGCTGAGGGAGCGCCGCACTGCGCTCAATCTGACTGCTGGGCAGCCTCTCCAGTCGGAAGCACCCCGATAGGCTGCCCCCAAGGTCCGGGCCCACTCATGCTCGTAAACATGGCGGCTGTGCTCTATCCGTGAGCAATGCCATGGGTCCTTTGCTCTGTCGGGCAGTTTCAGGGCGCCCCCCCTCACCTTCGCCAACTGGTGGATGTCCTCGCTGCAGCGGAGGTGACTGATGACCTGTCCCCTCATGGTGTCCGGTGACCTCGCGATGACCTGACCCCGACTGACCACACCGTTACTTCGGCCATCCGTGGAGTGACCGCTCGATTGGTGCTCTGCTGTCCGCTGGTACAGCCTGGCCCTGCCCACCTCACCGGTCAGCCAGCATTGCTTCCCCTCCACCCTGTTGGCATGGCGACAACAACAGAGCTGATCGACTGCGGAAACCCGCGCCCCGGCGTCTATCCTCACCGGACCCCACTGTCCGAACACTGACCCGTCTGAAACTCACCCTGCCCCTGTCCCTCCTGAAACACCAACTCATCCTGAACTCAGCGAACCCCCTACACCCCCTCCCTATCTCTGTAACCTCCCCCAGCCCCCCTACACCCCCTCCCTATCTCTGTAACCCCCTCCAGCCCCCCTACACCCCCTCCCTATCTCTGTAACCTCCTCCACCCCCCTACACCCCCTCCCTATCTCTGTAACCCCCTCCAGCCCCCTACACCCCCCTCCCTATCTCTGTAACCTCCTCCAGCCCCCTACACCCCCTCCCTATCTCTGTAACCTCCTCCAGCTCCCTACACCCCCTCCCTATCTCTGTAACCTCCCCCAGCCCCCCTACACCCCCTCCCTATCTCTGTAACCCCCTCCAGCCCCCTACACCCCTCCCTATCTCTGTAACCTCCTCCAGCCCCCCTACACCCCCTCCCTATCTCTGTAACCTCCTCCAGCTCCCTACACCCCCTCCCTATCTCTGTAACCTCCTCCAGCTCCCTACACCCCCTCCCTATCTCTGTAACCCCCTCCAGCCCCCCTACACCCCCTCCCTATCTCTGTAACCTCCTCCAGCCCCCCTACACCCCCTCCCTATCTCTGTCACCTCCTCCAGCCCCCTACACCCCCTCCCTATCTCTGTAACCACCTCCAGCCCCCCTACACCCCTCCCTATCTCTGTAACCTCCTCCAGCCCCCTACACCCCCTCCCTATCTCTGTAACCTCCTCCAGCCACCCGACACCCATCCCTATCTCTGTAACCTACTCCAGCCCCCTCCACCCCCTCCCTATCTCTGTAACCTCCTCCAGCCCCTCCACCTCCTCCCTATCTCTGTAACCTCCTCCAGCCCCCTACACCCCCTTCCTATCTCTGTAACCTCCTCCAGCCCCCCTACACCCCCTTCCTATCTCTGTAACCTCCTCCAGCCCCCTACACCCCCTCCCTATCTCTCTAACCTCCTCCAGCCCCCTACACCCCCTCCCTAACTCTGTGACCTCCTCCAGCCCCTTACGCCCCCTCCCTATCTCTGTAACCTCCTCCAGCCCCCCTACACCCCCTCCCTATCTCTGTAACCTCCTCCAGCCCCCTACACCCCCTCCCTATCTCTGTAACCTCCTCCAGCCCCCCTACACCCCCTCCCTATCTCTGTAACCTCCCCCAGCCCCCTACACCCCCTCCCTATCTCTGTAACCTCCTCCAGCCCCCTACACCCCCTCCCTATCTCTGTAACCTCCTCCAGCTCCCTACACCCCCTCCCTATCTCTGTAACCTCCTCCAGCCCCCTACACCCCCTCCCTATCTCTGTAACCGCCTCCAGCCCCCCTACACCCCCTACCTATCTCTGTAACCCCCTCCAGCCCCCCTACACCCCCTCCCTATCTCTGTAACCTCCTCCAGCCCCCCTACACCCCCTCCCTATCTCTGTCACCTCCTCCAGCCCCCCTACACCCCCTCCCTATCTCTGTAACCTCCCCCAGCCCCCCTACACCCCCTCCCTATCTCTGTAACCCCCTCCAGCCCCCCTACACCCCCTCCCTATCTCTGTAACCTCCCCCAGCCCCCCTACACCCCCTCCCTATCTCTGTAACCTCCTCCAGCCCCTACACCCTCTCCCTATCTCTGTAACCTCCTCCAGCCCCCCTACACCCCCTCCCTATCTCTGTAACCTCTTCCAGCCCCCCTACACCCCCTCCCTATCTCTGTAACCTCCTCCAGCCCCTCCACCTCCTCCCTATCTCTGTAACCTCCTCCAGCCCCCCTACACCCCCTCCCTATCTCTGTAACCTCCTCCAGCCCCCCTACACCCCCTTCCTATCTCTGTAACCTCCTCCAGCCCCCTACACCCCCTCCCTATCTCTCTAACCTCCTCCAGCCCCTTACGCCCCCTCCCTATCTCTGTAACCTCCTCCAGCCCCCTACACCCCCTCCCTATCTCTCTAACCTCCTCCAGCCCCTTACGCCCCCTCCCTATCTCTGTCACCTCCTCCAGCCCCCTACACCCCCTCCCTATCTCTGTCACCTCCTCCAGCCCCCCCTACAACCCCTCCCTATCTCTGTAACCTCCTCCAGCTCCCCTACACCCCCTCCCTATCTCTGTCACCTCCTCCAGCCCCCCCTACACCCCCTCCCTATCTCTGTAACCTCCTCCAGTCCCCTACAACCCCTCCCTATCTCTGTCACCTCCTCCAGCCCCCTACACCCCCTCCCTATCTCTGTAACCACCTCCAGTCCCCCACACCCCCTCCCTATCTCTGTAACCTCCTCCAGTCCCCTACAACCCCTCCCTATCTCTGTAACCCCCTCCAGCCCCCTACACCCCTCCCTATCTCTGTAACCTCCTCCAGCCCCCCTACACCCCCTCCCTATCTCTGTAACCTCCTCCAGCTCCCTACACCCCCTCCCTATCTCTGTAACCTCCTCCAGCTCCCTACACCCCCTCCCTATCTCTGTAACCCCCTCCAGCCCCCCTACAGCCCCTCCCTATCTCTGTAACCTCCTCCAGCCCCCCTACACCCCCTCCCTATCTCTGTCACCTCCTCCAGCCCCCTACACCCCCTCCCTATCTCTGTAACCACCTCCAGCCCCCCTACACCCCTCCCTATCTCTGTAACCTCCTCCAGCCCCCTACACCCCCTCCCTATCTCTGTAACCTCCTCCAGCCACCCGACACCCATCCCTATCTCTGTAACCTACTCCAGCCCCCTCCACCCCCTCCCTATCTCTGTAACCTCCTCCAGCCCCTCCACCTCCTCCCTATCTCTGTAACCTCCTCCAGCCCCCTACACCCCCTTCCTATCTCTGTAACCTCCTCCAGCCCCCCTACACCCCCTTCCTATCTCTGTAACCTCCTCCAGCCCCCTACACCCCCTCCCTATCTCTCTAACCTCCTCCAGCCCCCTACACCCCCTCCCTAACTCTGTGACCTCCTCCAGCCCCTTACGCCCCCTCCCTATCTCTGTAACCTCCTCCAGCCCCCCTACACCCCCTCCCTATCTCTGTAACCTCCTCCAGCCCCCTACACCCCCTCCCTATCTCTGTAACCTCCTCCAGCCCCCCTACACCCCCTCCCTATCTCTGTAACCTCCCCCAGCCCCCTACACCCCCTCCCTATCTCTGTAACCTCCTCCAGCCCCCTACACCCCCTCCCTATCTCTGTAACCTCCTCCAGCTCCCTACACCCCCTCCCTATCTCTGTAACCTCCTCCAGCCCCCTACACCCCCTCCCTATCTCTGTAACCCCCTCCAGCCCCCCTACACCCCCTACCTATCTCTGTAACCCCCTCCAGCCCCCCTACACCCCCTCCCTATCTCTGTAACCTCCTCCAGCCCCCCTACACCCCCTCCCTATCTCTGTCACCTCCTCCAGCCCCCCTACACCCCCTCCCTATCTCTGTAACCTCCCCCAGCCCCCCTACACCCCCTCCCTATCTCTGTAACCCCCTCCAGCCCCCCTACACCCCCTCCCTATCTCTGTAACCTCCCCCAGCCCCCCTACACCCCCTCCCTATCTCTGTAACCTCCTCCAGCCCCTACACCCTCTCCCTATCTCTGTAACCTCCTCCAGCCCCCCTACACCCCCTCCCTATCTCTGTAACCTCCCCCAGCCCCCCTACACCCCCTCCCTATCTCTGTAACCTCCTCCAGCCCCTCCACCTCCTCCCTATCTCTGTAACCTCCTCCAGCCCCCCTACACCCCCTTCCTATCTCTGTAACCTCCTCCAGCCCCCTACACCCCCTCCCTATCTCTCTAACCTCCTCCAGCCCCTTACGCCCCCTCCCTATCTCTGTAACCTCCTCCAGCCCCCTACACCCCCTCCCTATCTCTCTAACCTCCTCCAGCCCCTTACGCCCCCTCCCTATCTCTGTCACCTCCTCCAGCCCCCTACACCCCCTCCCTATCTCTGTCACCTCCTCCAGCCCCCCCTACAACCCCTCCCTATCTCTGTAACCTCCTCCAGCTCCCCTACACCCCCTCCCTATCTCTGTCACCTCCTCCAGCCCCCCCTACACCCCCTCCCTATCTCTGTAACCTCCTCCAGTCCCCTACAACCCCTCCCTATCTCTGTCACCTCCTCCAGCCCCCTACACCCCCTCCCTATCTCTGTAACCACCTCCAGTCCCCCACACCCCCTCCCTATCTCTGTAACCTCCTCCAGTCCCCTACAACCCCTCCCTATCTCTGTCACCTCCTCCAGCCCCCTACACCCCCTCCCTATCTCTGTAACCTCCTCCAGCCCCCTACACCCCCTCCCTATCTCTGTAACCACCTCCAGCCCCCGACACCCCCTCCCTATCTCTGTAACCTCCTCCAGCCACCCGACACCCATCCCTATCTCTGTAACCTACTCCAGCCCCCTACACCCCCTCCCTATCTCTGTAACCTCCTCCAGCCCCTCCACCTCCTCCCTATCTCTGTAACCTCCTCCAGCCCCCCTACACCCCCTTCCTATCTCTGTAACCTCCTCCAGCCCCCTACACCCCCTCCCTATCTCTCTAACCTCCTCCAGCCCCCTACACCCCCTCCCTAACTCTGTGACCTCCTCCAGCCCCTTACGCCCCCTCCCTATCTCTGTAACCTCCTCCAGCCCCCCTACACCCCCTCCCTATCTCTGTAACCTCCTCCAGCCCCCTACACCCCCTCCCTATCTCTGTAACCTCCTCCAGCCCCCCTACACCCCCTCCCTATCTCTGTAACCTCCCCCAGCCCCCTACACCCCCTCCCTATCTCTGTAACGTCCTCCAGTCCCCTACACCCCCTCCCTATCTCTGTAACCTCCTCCAGCCCCTCCACCTCCTCCCTATCTCTGTAACCTCCTCCAGTCCCCTACACCCCCTCCCTACCTCTGTAACCTCCTCCAGCCCCCTACACCCCTTCCTATCTCTGTAACCTCCTCCAGCCCCCTACACCCCTTCCTATCTCTGTAACCTCCTCCAGCCCCCCTACACCCCCTCCCTATCTCTCTAACCTCCTCCAGCCCCCTACACCCCCTCCCTATCTCTGTAACCTCCTCCAGCCCCCGACACCCCTCCCTATCTCTGTAACCTCCTCCAGCCCCCTACACCCCTTCCTATCTCTGTAACCACCTCCAACCCCCTACACCCCTCCCTAACTCTGTGACCTCCTCCAGCCCCTTACGCCCCCTCCCTATCTCTGTAACCCCCTCCAGCCCCCTACACCCCCACCCTATCTCTGTCACCCCCTCCAACCCCCCCCCAGTGGGGAAACGGGAGTGGGAAAGGCCTCCTTACCTGTTGAGTAGTTGCTGCATGAAGCTTTCGGCTACCTCGCCTGGGTGAGCGATGGGGGTCCGGGCCACTCCCTCCCCCTCCTCCTGCTCTGCCTCCCCCTCCTCCTCCACCCTCCCTGGCACTCGAGGGAGGCTCCTCTTGGCCTCCCTGTCTCTGTGAGGCCTCCTCCGGCCTGCAGCCTGGCCTGGAGCCTGGGCCTCCCCTCGATCCGTGGCCTGCCCAGCCTGCTCCCTCCGGCCCAGCACCACGCCCGGGAGTTTGCCCCGGTGGAACCCAAACCAGGTGGCCAGTGAGGAGGGTCCATTGCTGACTCCTCCGCCCCCAGCGGAGGCCTTCATCTGCTTGCCGTCTGCCACCTGAAGCCTCAACCTCCGCATGTTCTCCTCGATTCCCCTCATCACCTTCTCCTCGATGCTGGAGGGGGCCTGCAGGCCCGGGGGGCGGCTCTCGGGCAGCAGCGCCCCGGGGGAGGGCCTCGTGTTCTGGGCCGGGCCTCCGGGCCTGGGCCCCGCCTTGGGGCTGCCTTCCCTCCAGCCAGGCAGCTTACCCGGGGAGACCGGGCTGCGGGAGCTGGCGGGGAACTTACGCAGGGCCTGAGCCTGTGCCGGTGGCTGGGAGTGGGAGTGGGCCTGAAATACGGCCTGGGCCTCAAATGAAGCCGGGGCCTGAGGTTGAACTACAGCCGGGGCCTGAGGCTGAACTAGAGCCTGGGCCTGTGGCTGGGAGTGGGCCTGGACCTGAGGCACAGACTGGGCCTGTGGCTGAGGCTCAAATAAAGCCTGAGCCTGGGATTGGTCCTGGGGCTCAATTAAAGCCTGAGGCTGGGATTGGGTCTGAGGCTGGGATTGGGCCTGAGGCTGGGATTGGGCCTGAGGCTGGGATTGGGCCTGGGCCTGAGGCTGGGATTGGGCCTGAGGCTGGGATTGGGCCTGAGGCTGGGATTGGGCCTGAGCCTGAGGCTGGGATTGGGCCTGAGGCTGGGATTGGGCCTGAGGCTGGGATTGGGCCTGAGCCTGAGGCTGGGATTGGGCCTGAGGTACAGCCTGGGGCTGGGGTGTCAGCCTCCTGCTGGGGAGACCTCGGTTGCGGCCGGAGCAGCAGACCGAGGCCCCTGGACCTGTCGAAGCCTCGGTACCGCTGCCCTCCCGGGTGGGCCGCAGCGGGGAGGCCGAGAGGCCCAGCTCCTTCCTCAGGGAACGGGGAGAGCGGACACCCCTGTCCCTTTCCCCAAGCCGGGGCCTGGGCCGGCAGGCCGGCCGGAGGTCCGGGTCCGAGGGGGCCGGCACACGGCTCCAGGCGGCCCTGGGAGGCTGGGGGCTGAGCCTGAGGAGGAGGCCGGGGCCTGGGGGGCTTTCCCCGCCGGTGGCGGGGAGCCGGGGTGGAGGGGGGGAGGGAGGCCTGGCGGGGGGGCAGGGGGGCAGGGGGTCGGGGGGCAGGGGGCGGCCCCTGGGGTCAGGACAGGCCCAGTTGCAGCGAGTTCCCAGCGAGTTTGCCTCCTTCAACTTTCTGAGCACATCCAAGATGTGACTCCCGTCCCGAAAGAAGGCCGGGGGAGACTCTGCCGCAGGGCGGGGGGGCTCCGGGGGGGCGGCCGCAGGGCGGGGGGGCTCCGGGGCAGACTCTGCCGTGGGGCGGGGGGTTTCGGGGGGGTCAGAGGCTGGATCCGGGGTCAAGTCTCCACCGTATCCCATCTGGGAGGGAGAGAGAGAAAACACAAATAACAACAACATTCACCCTCCAACTCCCTCCCCTCACCCTCCAACTCCCTCCCCTCACCCTCCAACTCCCTCCCCTTAGCCTCCAAC
>NW_027594502.1:0-16704 GCF_964213995.1 Mustelus asterias | reverse complement strand
AAAAGCAGCAAGTCAAATAACTGATGGGACAGGTTCAATCAAAATTCAACAATATAAACAAGAGCCCGGGCCTCCCTCCCGCTCCCGCGGCCCTGCCCTCCCTCTCCCTCCCCCGGCCCGGGCCTCCCTCCCACCTCCCCCGGGCCCCCCATCCCCCCACCCGGCCCCCCCCCGGCTCCCCCCTCCCGGCCCCGGGCCCCCCTCCCCCGGCCCCCCTACCCCCAGCCCAGGGCACCCCGGCCGCCCTCCCCCACCGGCCCCGGGCCCCCCTCCCCACACCCTGGCCCCCCCTCCCCCGGCCCGGGGCCCCCCTCCCCCGGCCCGGGCCTCCCTACCTTTACCTCTCCCGCAGCCCGGGCCTCCCTACCTCTACCCCTCCCGCAGACTAGACCTCCCTACCTTTACCCCTCCTGCAACCTGGGCCTCCCTCCCTCAACCGGAGCCCAGGACTCTCTTCATTTCTATCCCAGAGACCGAGCCGCCCTCCCTATCCAGGAACCTGGGTCTCTCTCCCTCTCGGAGTCTGGGCCCAATACCAAAGGCCGGGCCTCCCCGCCTTGCCCCGTTCTCAGGGTCAGTCCCTCTCCTCGAGATTGCTTATACACCCCAATATGGAAGACCGGGTCTATACCCCAATTCTGGAGGACCGAACCAACACCCCAATTCACGAGCCCGTGTCCTCCTCCTTGCCCCATCCCCAGAATCTGGTCCCTCCCAGAGACGGAACCTACACCCCAATATGGAAGACCGGGTCTATACCCCAATTCTGGAGACCGAACCAACACCCCAATTCACGAGCCCGTGTCCTCCTCCTTGCCCCATCCCCAGAATCTGGTCCCTCCCAGAGACGGAACCTACACCCCAATATGGAAGACCGCGCCTACATCCCAATGCTGGAGACCAGGTCCTCCTTCCTTCTCCCAGACTCTTCTCCTTTCTCTACCTGTGCTGACTCCTCCTCCTGTCTCCTCTTTTCATCTTCGGTCTCCACCAGCCTCTGTTTGGTTTGCAAGAGTTCCTTGTTGAGGACATCGGCCTTGTCTTCAATCTGTGTTGGTAAAATAAGCACAGTGTCAGTGTACGGAGTGTAAACTTCCATTGAGCTTTACCTGACATTCCAACACTTTACCCAATGAACACACCTTGTTATAGGGATAGAATTTCATTCAATCCCAGAGTCCTTACATGGGCAGCATGAACCACACCAGACATTTTAACTTATTAATCACGTGACATTCAGCTGAGCTTGTCAGCCGTGCTTCAGTGGCTAACACTAACCTTTCAACCAGAATGTTACAGCTTCAAGTCCCATGTCAGAAACTTCAGCACATCATCAAGTCCGAACCACAGCGCAGTACAGAGGCCGTGCTGCACTGTCAGAGGGGAGACATTTATTGGTGGTCTCTTCTCTCTCTCAGGTGGATGTAGAAGCTGCCTCAGTAGGATTTCAAACCGTGGGAAGGTTTGGCCCAGTGTCCTGGCCAATACCAATCTCTTGATCACTAAAACTGATGATCTGGTCACTATCATGCTGACACTCGTGAAAGTTCAGTGTGTGTTGTTTGGTCAGTCCATTCCAATGTTACAGTTCAAAAGTATGTCATCAGTTTGGGACAGCCTGAAGTTGTGAAAGTTGCTTTAGAAAGGTAAGATTTTCCTTTCATTTCCAACCTTTATACATGCAGATATTCTACACTGTTTAAATCGGTTATTTCCCTCACCTGATCCAGGTCACTCCTCAGGGCGATCTTGCTGGTCACAAGTTCATGTGCCAAGTCATCATTCTCCTGCTCCAGACGCAAACTGGCCTCTTGGAGCCTCCGATTCTCCCGCTGTTAATAAATAAATCAACAGAGATCCGGTCACTCAACCAACGGCAAAACATTCATCTGTAGGAGTCCTCAGCAGACCCACAGTCACAGCCTCGGCCTCTTCACCCTAGACACAGTCACAGGCCTGAGCTTCAACCCCAGTCATGGGGTGTGGGGCGCACCCTGGCCTGGTTACAGAAACGGTTACATTCATTAAATAGACAGGCCTCTAATGTCTCATCAAAGGTCACGGAGGAGTGAAGTTGTCCTTGGAGGCACTGTTTTGTCTTGGGACCACAGGTTAGGTGGTCTCAAGCAAGCTGTTGGATGTAGAATGGGGTCAGCAGCAATGAAGTGGAGGAAGAGATAGTGGAGCAGTACGAGACCAAAGAAATATTGTGCAACACGCAAACAATAATGGGGCACGGTACAGGTAGATACATGGAAAAGGGCAAGCATAGTGATGGAAAAGGATGAGTGGTGTTCCAAGGGTAAGGTGTTGGATTGGGGGAAGGCTAGCTTTAGTGGGATTAGGCAGAAATTGGCAGCTGTTGATTGGGAGAGGCTGTTTGAGGGTAAATCCACATCTGGCATGTGGGAGTCTTTTAAGGAACAGTTGTTAAGGCTGCAGGATAGGCATGTGCCTATAAAAAAGGATAGGAAGGGTAGGATTCGAGAACCGTGGATAACCAGGGAAATTGAGGGATTGGTCAAAAAGAAAAGAGAGGCGTACGTTAGGTCCAGGCAGCTAAAAACGGAGGGAGCTCTGGAGGAATACAAAGAAAGGAGGAAAGAACTCAAACGAGGAATTAGAAGGGCAAAAAGGGGTCACGAAATGTCCTTGGCAGACAGGATTAAGGAAAATTCCAAGGCATTTTATTCATACGTTAGGAACAAAAGGGTTGTCAGGGAAAAAATCGGACCTCTCAGGGACAAAAGTGGGGAATTATGCTTCGAGCCCAAAGAAGTAGGGGAGGCCCTAAATGAATACTTTGCGTCGGTATTCACAAAGGAGAGGGATGTGTTGACTGGGAGTGTCTTGGAGGGGAGTGTTGACCCGTTAGAGAAAATCTCCATTACAAGGGAGGAAGTGTTAGGTTTTTTAGGGAATATAAAGACTGACAAATCCCCAGGGCCTGATGGAATCTATCCAAGGCTGCTCAGGGAGACGAGAGATGAAATCGCTGGGCCTCTGACGCAAATCTTTGTCTCGTCACTGGACACAGGAGGATTGGAGGATAGCTAATGTGGTCCCGTTATTTAAGAAGGGTAGGAAGGATAACCCAGGAAATTATAGGCTGGTGAGCTTGACTCCATGGTGGGGTAGTTGTTGGAGAGGATTCTTAGAGATAGGATGTATGCGCATTTAGAAAGGAATAAACTCATTAACGATAGTCAGCATGGTTTTGTGAGAGGGAGGTCATGCCTCACTAACCTGGTGGAGTATTTTGAAGAAGTGACTAGAATGGTTGACGAGGGAAGGGCCGTGGATGTCGTCTATATGGACTTTAGTAAAGCGTTTGACAAAGTCCCTCATGGTAGGTTGGTGCAAAAGGTTGGATCTCATGGGATAAAGGGGGAGGTGGCTAGATGGGTGGAGAACTGGCTTGGTCACAGAAGACAGAGGGTGGTAGTGGAAGGGTCTTTTTCCGGCTGGATGCCTGTGACTAGTGGTGTTCCACAGAGCTCTGTATTGGGACCTCTGCTGTTTGTGATTTATATAAACGATCTGGAAGGAGGTGTAACTGGGGTGATCAGTAAGTTTGCGGAGGACACGAAAATGGCTGGACTTGCAGATAGTGAGGAACATTGTCAGAGGCTACAGAAGGATATAGATAGGCTGGAAATTTGGGCAAAGAAATGGCAGATGGAGTTCAATCCAGATAAATGCGAAGTGATGCATTTTGGTAGAACTAACGGAGGGGGGAGCTATACGGTAAATGGCAGAACCATAAAGGGTGTAGATACATAAAGGGTGTGCAAGTCCACAGATCCTTGAAGGTGACGTCACAGGTGGAGAAGGTAGTGAATAAGGCATATGGCATGCTTGCCTTTATAGGACGGGGCATAGAGTATAAAAGTTGGGGTCTGATGTTGCAGTTATATAAAACGTTGGTTCGGCCGCATTTGGAATACTGCGCCCAGTTCTGGTCACCACACTACCAGAAGGACGTGGAGGCTTAAGAGAGAGTGCAGAGGAGGTTTACCAGGATGTTGCCTGGTATAGAGGGGCTTAGTTATGAGGAGAGATTGGGTAAACTGGGGTTGTTCTCACTGGAAAGACGGAGGATGAGGGGGTGACCTAATAGAGGTGTATAAAATTATGAAAGGCACAGATAGGGTGAACGGTGGGAAGCTTTTTCCCAGGTCGGTGGTGACGGAGGGGTCGTATGTTCAAGGTGGGGGGGGGGGGGGGAAGGTTTAACACGGATATCAGAAGGACGTATTTTACGCAGAGGGTGGTGGGGGCCTGGAATGCGCTGCCGGGCAAGGTGGTGGAGGCGGACACACTGGGAACGTTTAAGACTTATCCAGATAGCCACATGAACGGAGTGGGAATGGAGGGATACAAAACAATGGTCAAGTTTGGACCAGGGAGCGGCACGGGCTTGGAGGGCCGAAGGGCCTGTTCCTGTGCTGTATTGTTCTTTGTTCAAAGAGACAACAAAACCAGAAACACAGAAACAAATACATAGAGAGCAAAAAAGTGGCCAGGTAATGTCTGCACCCTATAACATACAAGATCTGAGAGAAATCACCACGTGTTTCGGTACGCAGGAGTCAGCGCCTCCAGTAGCACACAAAGTAATGGGTAAAAGCTCAGAATACGTGGGAAAAGAGAGGGGACAGGCAGAGCAAGAAGGGAAATGACAAAGTGAGTTAGCAAATCAGAACAGTACATGCGAGCGCGCGAGGGGAGGGGGCGCGTGCGCGCAAGGCGGCGGGACAGAGGGAGGGGGCGCGCACGCGAGGCGGCGGGACAGAGGGAGGGGGCGCGCGCGCGCGAGGCGACGGGACAGAGGGAGGGGGCACGCGCGCAAGGCGGCAGGACAGAGGGAGGGGGCGCACGCGCAAGGCGGCGGGAGAGAGGGAGGGGGCGCGCGCGAGCGGCGGTGGGTCAGAGGGAGGGGGCGCGCGCGCAAGGCGGCGGGTCAGAGGGAGGGGGCGCGCGCGCAAGGCGGCGGGACAGAGGGAGGGGGCGGGGCGCGCCGCGCGCGCGGCGGTGGGTCAGAGGGAGGGGGCGCGCACGCAAGGCGGCGGGACAGTGGGAGGGGGCGCGCAAGGCGGTGGGACAGTGGGAGGGGGCGCGCGCGGGTGAGGCAGCGGGACAGTGGGAGGGGGCACACAAGGCGTCGGGACAGTGGGAGGGCGCGCGCGCGCGAGGCGGCGGGACAGAGTATGGGGGCACGCGCGCGAGGTGGCGGGACAGAGGGAGGGGGTGCGCTCGCGCACGAGGCGGCGGGACAGAGTGAGGGGGCGCGCTCGTGCGTGAGGCGGCGGGACAGAGAGAGGTGGCGCGCGCGCGCGCGAGGCGGCGGGACAGAGGATGGGGGTGCGCGCGCGCGCGCGAGGCGGCGGGACAGAGGGAGGGGGCGCGTGCATGCGCGAGGCGGCGGGACAGAGGGAGGGGGCGCGCGCGAGGCGGCGGGACAGAGGGAGGGGGCGCGTGCGGGCGCGAGGCTGCGGGACAGAGGGAGGGGGCGCGCGCGCGGCGGTGGGTCAGAGGGAGGGGGCGCGCGCTCAAGGCGGTGGGTCAGAGGGAGGGGTCGCGCGCGCAAGGCGGTGGGTCAGAGGAAGGGGGCGCGCGCGAGGCGGCGGGACAGTGGGAGGTGGCGTGCGCGCAAGGCGGCGGGACAGTGAGAGGGGGCGCGCGCGGGTGAGGCAGCGGGACAGTCGGAGGGGGCGCGCAAGGTGTCGGGACAGTGGGAGGGGGCGCGCGAGGCGGCGGCGGGACAGAGAGAGAGGGCGCGCGCGCGCGAGGCGGCGGGACAGAGTATGGGGGCGCGGGCGCGAGGCGGCGGGACAGAAGGAGGGGGCGCACGCGCGCGCAAGGCGGCGGGACAGAGGGAGGGGGTGCGTGCGCGCGCAAGGCGGCGGGACAGAGGGAGGGGGCACGCGCGCGCGCGAGGCGGCGGGACAGAGGATGGGGGCGTGCGCAAGGCGGCGGGACAGAGGATGGGGGCGCACGCGAGGCGGCGGGACAGAGGGAGGGGGCGTGTGCGCGCGCGAGGCGGCGGGACAGAGGATGGGGGCGTGCGCGCGAGCGAGGGGGCAGGACAGAGGGAGGGGGCGCGTGCGAGGCGGCGGGACAGAGGGAGAAGGCACGCGCGCGCGCGAGGCACCGGGACAGAGGGAGGGGGCACGCGCGCGCGCGAGGCACCGGGACAGAGGGAGGGGGCACGCGCGCGCGCGAGGCACCGGGACAGAGGGAGGGGGCACGCGCGCGCGCGAGGCACCGGGACAGAGGATGGGGGCACGCGCGCGAGGCGGCGGGACAGAGGATGGGGGCACCCGCGCGAGGCGGCGGGACAGAGGAAGGGGGCGCGTGCGCGCGCGAGGCTGCGGGACAGAGGGAGGGGGCTCGCGCACAGCGGCGGGACAGAGGGAGGGGGCACGTGCGCGCACGCGCGAGTCGGCGGGACAGAGGGTGGGGGCGCGCGCACGCGCGAGTCGGCGGGACAGAGGGTGGGGGCGCGCGCGCGAGGCGGCGGGACAGAGGATGGGGGCGCGCGCGAGGCGGCGGGACAGAGGGAGGGGGCGCGCGAGGCGGCGGGACAGAGGGTGGGGGCGCGCGCGAGGCGGCGGGACAGAGGGAGGGGGCGCGCGCGCGCAGCGGTGGGTCGGAGGGAGGGGGCGCGCACGGCGGTGGGTCAGAAGGAGGGGGCGCGCGCGCGAGGCACGGGACAGAGGGAGAGGGGGCGCGTGCGCGCAAGGCGGCGGGACAGAGGGAGGGGGCGCGTGCGCGCGCGAGGCGGCGGGACAGAGGATGGGGGCGTGCGCAAGGCGGCGGGACAGAGGATGGGGGCGCACGCGAGGCGGCGGGACAGAGGGAGGGGGCGTGTGCGCGCGCGAGGCGGCGGGACAGAGGGAGGGGGCGCGTGCGAGGCGGCGGGACAGAGGGAGGGGGCACGCGCGCGCGCGAGGCACCGGGACAGAGGATGGGGGCACGCGCGCGAGGCGGCGGGACAGAGGATGGGGGCACGCGCGCGAGGCGGCGGGACAGAGGAAGGGGGCGCGTGCGCGCGCGAGGCGGCGGGACAGAGGAAGGGGGCGCGCGCGCGTGCGAGGCGGCGGGACAGAGGAAGGGGGCGCGTGCGCGTGCGAGGCGGCGGGACAGAGGAAGGGGGCGCGTGCGCATGCGAGGCGGCGGGACAGAGGAAGGGGGCGCGTGGGCGTGCGAGGCGGCTGACAGAGGATGGGGGCGCGCGCGCGAGGCGGCGGGACAGAGGATGGGGGCGCGCGCGCGAGGCGGCGGGACAGAGGAAGGGGACGCGTGCGCGATGCGGCGGGACAGAGGAAGGGGGCGCGTGCGCGCGCCACGAGGCGGCGGGACAGAGGAAGGGGGCGCGCGCGCGAGGCGTCGGGACAGAGGGAGGCGGCGGGACAGAGGGAGGTGGCGCGCGCGCGAGGCGTCGGGACAGAGGGAGGCGGCGGGACAGAGGGAGGTGGCGCGCGCGCGAGGCGGCAGGACAGAGGAAGGGGGCGCGCGCGCGAGGCGTCGGGACAGAGGGAGGCGGCGGGACAGAGGGAGGTGGCGCGCGCGCGAGGCGGCAGGACAGAGGGAGGGGGCGCGCGCGCGAGGCGGCAGGACAGAGGGAGGGGGCGGGACAGAGGGAGGCGGCGGGACAGAGGTCGGGGGCGCGCGCGCGAGGCGGCAGGACAGAGGGAGGCGGCAGCACAGAGGGAGGGGGTGCGCGCGCGAGGCGGCAGGACAGAGGGAGGGGGCGCGCGCGCGCGAGGCGGCAGGACAGAGGGAGGGGGCGCGCGCGCGAGGCGGCAGGACAGAGGGAGGGGGCGCGCGCGCGAGGCGGCAGGACAGAGGGAGGGGGCGCGAGACGGCGGGACAGAGGGAGGGGGCGCGAGACGGCGGGACAGAGGGAGGGGGCGCGAGACGGCGGGACAGAGGGAGGGGGCGCGAGACGGCGGGACAGAGGGAGGGGGCGCGAAACGGCGGGACAGAGGGAGGGGGCGCGAGACGGCGGGACAGAGGGAGGGGGTGCGAGACGGCGGGACAGAGGGAGGGGGCGCGAGACGGCGGGACAGAGGGAGGGGGCGCGAGACGGCGGGACAGAGGGAGGGGGCGCGAGACGGCGGAACAGAGGGAGGGGGCGCGAGACGGCGGGACAGAGGGAGGGGGCGCGAGACGGCGGGACAGAGGGAGGGGGCGCGAGACGGCGGGACAGAGGGAGGGGTCGCGAGACGGCGGGACAGAGGGAGGGGTCGCGAGACGGCGGGACAGTGGGAGGGCGCGCGCGCGCGAGGCGGCGGGACAGAGTATGGGGGCACGCGCGCGAGGTGGCGGGACAGAGGGAGGGGGCGCGCTCGCGCACGAGGCGGCGGGACAGAGTGAGGGGGCGCGCTCGTGCGTGAGGCGGCGGGACAGAGGGAGGTGGCGCGCGCACGCGAGGCGGCGGGACAGAGGAATGGGGTGCGCGCGCGCGAGGCGGCGGGACAGAGGGAGGGGGCGCGTGCATGCGCGAGGCGGCGGGACAGAGGGAGGGGGCGCGCGCGAGGCGGCTGGACAGAGGGAGGGGGCGCGTGCGGGCGCGAGGCTGCGGGACAGAGGGAGGGGGCGCGCGCGCGGCGGTGGGTCAGAGGGAGGGGGCGCGCGCTCAAGGCGGTGGGTCAGAGGGAGGGGTCGCGCGCGCAAGGCGGTGGGTCAGAGGAAGGGGGCGCGCGCGAGGCGGCGGGACAGAGGATGGGGGCGCGCGCGAGGCGGCGGGACAGAGGGAGGGGGCGCGTGCGGGCGCGAGGCGGCGGGACAGAGGGAGGGGGCGCGCGCGCGGCGGTGGGTCAGAGGGAGGGGGCGCACGCTCAAGGCGGTGGGTCAGAGGGAGGGGTCGCGCGCGCAAGGCGGTGGGTCAGAGGGAGGGGTCGTGCGCGCAAGGCGGTGTGTCAGAGGAAGGGGGCGCGCGCGAGGCGGCGGGACAGTGGGAGGTGGCGTGCGCGCAAGGCGGCGGGACAGTGAGAGGGGGCGCGCGCGGGTGAGGCAGCGGGACAGTCGGAGGGGGCGCGCAAGGCGTCGGGACAGTGGGAGGGGTCGCGCGAGGCGGCGGCGGGACAGAGAGAGAGGGCGCGCGCGCGCGCGAGGCGGCGGGACAGAGTATGGGGGCGCGGGCGCGAGGCGGCGGGACAGAGGGAGGGGGCGCACGCGCGCGATGTGGCGGGACAGAGGGCGGGGGCGCGCGCGTGCGCGAGGCGGCGGGACAGAGGGAGGGGGCGCGCTCGCGCGCGAGGTGGCGGGACAGAGGGAGGGGGCGCGCGCGCGCGAGGCGGCGGGACAGAGGGAGGGGGGTCGCGCACAGCGGCGGGACAGAGGGAGGGGGCACGTGCGCGCACGAGGCGGCGGGACAGAGGGAGGGGGCGCGCGCACGGGCGAGTCGGCGGGACAGAGGGTGGGGGCGCGCGCGCGAGGCGGCGGGACAGAGGGAGGGGGCGCGCGCACGGGCGAGTCGGCGGGACAGAGGGTGGGGGCGCGCGCGCGAGGCGGCGGGACAGAGGATGGGGGCGCGCGTGAGGCGGCGGGACAGAGGGAGGGGGCGTGCGCACGAGGCGGCGGGACATAGGGTGGGGGCGCGCGCGAGGCGGCGGGACAGAGGGAGGGGGCGCGCGCGCGCAGCGGTGGGTCGGAGGGAGGGGGCGCGCGCGGCGGTGGGTCAGAAGGAGGGGGCGCGCGCGCGAGGCAGCGGGACAGAGGATGGGGGCGCGCGCGCAAGGCGGCGGGACAGAGGGAGGGGGCGCGTGCGCGCGCGAGGCGGCGGGACAGAGGATGGGGGCGTGCGCAAGGCGGCGGGACAGAGGATGGGGGCGCACGCGAGGCGGCGGGACAGAGGATGGGGGCGCGCGCGAGGCGGCGGGACAGAGGGAGGGGGCGTGTGCGCGCGCGAGGCGGCGGGACAGAGGATGGGGGCGTGCGCGCGAGCGAGGGGGCAGGACAGAGGGAGGGGGCGCGTGCGAGGCGGCGGGACAGAGGGAGGGGGCGTGTGCGCGCGCGAGGCGGCGGGACAGAGGATGGGGGCGTGCGCGCGAGCGAGGGGGCAGGACAGAGGGAGGGGGCGCGCGCGAGGCGGCGGGACAGTGGGAGGTGGCGTGCGCGCAAGGCGGCGGGACAGTGAGAGGGGGCGCGCGCGGGTGAGGCAGCGGGACAGTCGGAGGGGGCGCGCAAGGTGTCGGGACAGTGGGAGGGGGCGCGCGAGGCGGCGGCGGGACAGAGAGAGAGGGCGCGCGCGCGCGAGGCGGCGGGACAGAGTATGGGGGCGCGGGCGCGAGGCGGCGGGACAGAAGGAGGGGGCGCACGCGCGCGCAAGGCGGCGGGACAGAGGGAGGGGGTGCGTGCGCGCGCAAGGCGGCGGGACAGAGGGAGGGGGCACGCGCGCGCGCGAGGCGGCGGGACAGAGGATGGGGGCGTGCGCAAGGCGGCGGGACAGAGGATGGGGGCGCACGCGAGGCGGCGGGACAGAGGGAGGGGGCGTGTGCGCGCGCGAGGCGGCGGGACAGAGGATGGGGGCGTGCGCGCGAGCGAGGGGGCAGGACAGAGGGAGGGGGCGCGTGCGAGGCGGCGGGACAGAGGGAGAAGGCACGCGCGCGCGCGAGGCACCGGGACAGAGGGAGGGGGCACGCGCGCGCGCGAGGCACCGGGACAGAGGGAGGGGGCACGCGCGCGCGCGAGGCACCGGGACAGAGGGAGGGGGCACGCGCGCGCGCGAGGCACCGGGACAGAGGATGGGGGCACGCGCGCGAGGCGGCGGGACAGAGGATGGGGGCACCCGCGCGAGGCGGCGGGACAGAGGAAGGGGGCGCGTGCGCGCGCGAGGCTGCGGGACAGAGGGAGGGGGCTCGCGCACAGCGGCGGGACAGAGGGAGGGGGCACGTGCGCGCACGCGCGAGTCGGCGGGACAGAGGGTGGGGGCGCGCGCACGCGCGAGTCGGCGGGACAGAGGGTGGGGGCGCGCGCGCGAGGCGGCGGGACAGAGGATGGGGGCGCGCGCGAGGCGGCGGGACAGAGGGAGGGGGCGCGCGAGGCGGCGGGACAGAGGGTGGGGGCGCGCGCGAGGCGGCGGGACAGAGGGAGGGGGCGCGCGCGCGCAGCGGTGGGTCGGAGGGAGGGGGCGCGCACGGCGGTGGGTCAGAAGGAGGGGGCGCGCGCGCGAGGCACGGGACAGAGGGAGAGGGGGCGCGTGCGCGCAAGGCGGCGGGACAGAGGGAGGGGGCGCGTGCGCGCGCGAGGCGGCGGGACAGAGGATGGGGGCGTGCGCAAGGCGGCGGGACAGAGGATGGGGGCGCACGCGAGGCGGCGGGACAGAGGGAGGGGGCGTGTGCGCGCGCGAGGCGGCGGGACAGAGGGAGGGGGCGCGTGCGAGGCGGCGGGACAGAGGGAGGGGGCACGCGCGCGCGCGAGGCACCGGGACAGAGGATGGGGGCACGCGCGCGAGGCGGCGGGACAGAGGATGGGGGCACGCGCGCGAGGCGGCGGGACAGAGGAAGGGGGCGCGTGCGCGCGCGAGGCGGCGGGACAGAGGAAGGGGGCGCGCGCGCGTGCGAGGCGGCGGGACAGAGGAAGGGGGCGCGTGCGCGTGCGAGGCGGCGGGACAGAGGAAGGGGGCGCGTGCGCATGCGAGGCGGCGGGACAGAGGAAGGGGGCGCGTGGGCGTGCGAGGCGGCTGGACAGAGGATGGGGGCGCGCGCGCGAGGCGGCGGGACAGAGGATGGGGGCGCGCGCGCGAGGCGGCGGGACAGAGGAAGGGGACGCGTGCGCGATGCGGCGGGACAGAGGAAGGGGGCGCGTGCGCGCGCACGAGGCGGCGGGACAGAGGAAGGGGGCGCGCGCGCGAGGCGTCGGGACAGAGGGAGGCGGCGGGACAGAGGGAGGTGGCGCGCGCGCGAGGCGTCGGGACAGAGGGAGGCGGCGGGACAGAGGGAGGTGGCGCGCGCGCGAGGCGGCAGGACAGAGGAAGGGGGCGCGCGCGCGAGGCGTCGGGACAGAGGGAGGCGGCGGGACAGAGGGAGGTGGCGCGCGCGCGAGGCGGCAGGACAGAGGGAGGGGGCGCGCGCGCGAGGCGGCAGGACAGAGGGAGGGGGCGGGACAGAGGGAGGCGGCGGGACAGAGGTCGGGGCGCGCGCGCGAGGCGGCAGGACAGAGGGAGGCGGCAGCACAGAGGGAGGGGGTGCGCGCGCGAGGCGGCAGGACAGAGGGAGGGGGCGCGCGCGCGCGAGGCGGCAGGACAGAGGGAGGGGGCGCGCGCGCGAGGCGGCAGGACAGAGGGAGGGGGCGCGCGCGCGAGGCGGCAGGACAGAGGGAGGGGGCGCGAGACGGCGGGACAGAGGGAGGGGGCGCGAGACGGCGGGACAGAGGGAGGGGGCGCGAGACGGCGGGACAGAGGGAGGGGGCGCGAGACGGCGGGACAGAGGGAGGGGGCGCGAAACGGCGGGACAGAGGGAGGGGGCGCGCTCGCGCACGAGGCGGCGGGACAGAGTGAGGGGGCGCGCTCGTGCGTGAGGCGGCGGGACAGAGGGAGGTGGCGCGCGCACGCGAGGCGGCGGGACAGAGGAATGGGGTGCGCGCGCGCGAGGCGGCGGGACAGAGGGAGGGGGCGCGTGCATGCGCGAGGCGGCGGGACAGAGGGAGGGGGCGCGCGCGAGGCGGCTGGACAGAGGGAGGGGGCGCGTGCGGGCGCGAGGCTGCGGGACAGAGGGAGGGGGCGCGCGCGCGGCGGTGGGTCAGAGGGAGGGGGCGCGCGCTCAAGGCGGTGGGTCAGAGGGAGGGGTCGCGCGCGCAAGGCGGTGGGTCAGAGGAAGGGGGCGCGCGCGAGGCGGCGGGACAGAGGATGGGGGCGCGCGCGAGGCGGCGGGACAGAGGGAGGGGGCGCGTGCGGGCGCGAGGCGGCGGGACAGAGGGAGGGGGCGCGCGCGCGGCGGTGGGTCAGAGGGAGGGGGCGCACGCTCAAGGCGGTGGGTCAGAGGGAGGGGTCGCGCGCGCAAGGCGGTGGGTCAGAGGGAGGGGTCGTGCGCGCAAGGCGGTGTGTCAGAGGAAGGGGCGCGCGCGAGGCGGCGGGACAGTGGGAGGTGGCGTGCGCGCAAGGCGGCGGGACAGTGAGAGGGGGCGCGCGCGGGTGAGGCAGCGGGACAGTCGGAGGGGGCGCGCAAGGCGTCGGGACAGTGGGAGGGGTCGCGCGAGGCGGCGGCGGGACAGAGAGAGAGGGCGCGCGCGCGCGCGAGGCGGCGGGACAGAGTATGGGGGCGCGGGCGCGAGGCGGCGGGACAGAGGGAGGGGGCGCACGCGCGCGATGTGGCGGGACAGAGGGCGGGGGCGCGCGCGTGCGCGAGGCGGCGGGACAGAGGGAGGGGGCGCGCTCGCGCGCGAGGTGGCGGGACAGAGGGAGGGGGCGCGCGCGCGCGAGGCGGCGGGACAGAGGGAGGGGGGTCGCGCACAGCGGCGGGACAGAGGGAGGGGGCACGTGCGCGCACGAGGCGGCGGGACAGAGGGAGGGGGCGCGCGCACGGGCGAGTCGGCGGGACAGAGGGTGGGGGCGCGCGCGCGAGGCGGCGGGACAGAGGGAGGGGGCGCGCGCACGGGCGAGTCGGCGGGACAGAGGGTGGGGGCGCGCGCGCGAGGCGGCGGGACAGAGGATGGGGGCGCGCGTGAGGCGGCGGGACAGAGGGAGGGGGCGTGCGCACGAGGCGGCGGGACATAGGGTGGGGGCGCGCGCGAGGCGGCGGGACAGAGGGAGGGGGCGCGCGCGCGCAGCGGTGGGTCGGAGGGAGGGGGCGCGCGCGGCGGTGGGTCAGAAGGAGGGGGCGCGCGCGCGAGGCAGCGGGACAGAGGATGGGGGCGCGCGCGCAAGGCGGCGGGACAGAGGGAGGGGGCGCGTGCGCGCGCGAGGCGGCGGGACAGAGGATGGGGGCGTGCGCAAGGCGGCGGGACAGAGGATGGGGGCGCACGCGAGGCGGCGGGACAGAGGATGGGGGCGCGCGCGAGGCGGCGGGACAGAGGGAGGGGGCGTGTGCGCGCGCGAGGCGGCGGGACAGAGGATGGGGGCGTGCGCGCGAGCGAGGGGGCAGGACAGAGGGAGGGGGCGCGTGCGAGGCGGCGGGACAGAGGGAGGGGGCGCGTGCGAGGCGGCGGGACAGAGGGAGGGGGCGTGTGCGCGCGCGAGGCGGCGGGACAGAGGATGGGGGCGTGCGCGCGAGCGAGGGGGCGGGACAGAGGGAGGGGGCACGCGCGCGAGGCACCGGGACAGAGGATGGGGGCACGCGCGCGAGGCGGCGGGACAGAGGGAGGGGGCGCGCGCACGTGCGAGTCGGCGGGACAGAGGGTGGGGGTGCGCGCACAGAGGGAGGGGGCTCGCGCACAGCGGCGGGACAGAGGGAGGGGGCACGTGCGCACGTGCGAGTCGGCGGGACAGAGGGAGGGGGCTCGCGCACAGAGGGAGGGGCTCGCGCACGTGCGAGTCGGCGGGACAGAGGGAGGGGGCGCGCGCACGTGCGAGTCGGCGGGACAGAGGGAGGGGGCTCGCGCACAGAGGGAGGGGGCTCGCGCACGTGCGAGTCGGCGGGACAGAGGGAGGGGGCTCGCGCACAGAGGGAGGGGGCGCGCGCACGTGCGAGTCGGCGGGACAGAGGGAGGGGGCTCGCGCACAGAGGGAGGGGGCGCGCGCACGTGCGAGTCGGCGGGACAGAGGGAGGGGGCTCGCGCACAGAGGGAGGGGGCGCGCGCACGTGCGAGTCGGCGGGACAGAGGGAGGGGGCTCGCGCACAGAGGGAGGGGGCGCGCGCACGTGCGAGTCGGCGGGACAGAGGGAGGGGGCTCGCGCACAGAGGGAGGGGGCTCGCGCACAGCGGCGGGACAGAGGGAGGGGGCACGTGCGCGCACGAGGCGGCGGGACAGAGGGAGGGGGCGCGCGCACGTGCGAGTCGGCGGGACAGAGGGTGGGGGCGCGCGCGAGGCGGCGGGACAGAGGGAGGGGGCGCGCGCGAGGCGGCGGGACAGAGGGTGGGGGCGCGCGCGAGGCGGCGGGACAGAGGGAGGGGGCGCGCGCGCGCAGCGGTGGGTCGGAGGGAGGGGGCGCGCGCGGCAGTGGGTCAGAAGGAGGGGGCGCGCGCGCGAGGCATGGGACAGAGGGAGAGGGGGCGCGTGCGAGGCGGCGGGACAGAGGATGGGGGCGTGCGCAAGGCGGCGGGACAGAGGATGGGGGCGCACGCGAGGCGGCGGGACAGAGGATGGGGGCGCGTGCGAGGCGGCGGGACAGAGGATGGGGGCGCACGCGAGGCGGCGGGACAGAGGATGGGGGCGCACGCGAGGCGGCGGGACAGAGGATGGGGGCGCGCGCGAGGCGGCGGGACAGAGGATGGGGGCGCGCGCGAGGCGGCGGGACAGAGGATGGGGGCGCGCGCGAGGCGGCGGGACAGAGGATGGGGGCGCGTGCGAGGCGGCGGGACAGAGGATGGGGCGCGCGCGAGGCGGCGGGACAGAGGATGGGGGCGCGTGCGAGGCGGCGGGACAGAGGATGGGGGCGCGTGCGAGGCGGCGGGACAGAGGATGTGGGCGCGTGCGAGGCGGCGGGACAGAGGATGGGGGCGCGTGCGAGGCGGCGGGACAGAGGATGGGGGCGCGTGCGAGGCGGCGGGATAGAGGAAGGGGCGCGTGCGAGGCGGCGGGACAGAGGATGGGGGCGCGTGCGCGCGCGAGGCGGCGGGACAGAGGATGGGGGCGCGTGCGAGGCGGCTGGACAGCGGATGGGGGCGCGTGCGCGCGCGAGGCGGCGGGACAGAGGAAGGGGCGCGTGCGAGGCGGCTGGACAGAGGATGGGGGCGCGCGCGCGAGGCGGCGGGACAGAGGATGGGGGCGCGTGCGCGCGCGAGGCGGCGGGACAGAGGATGGGGGCGCGCGCGCGAGGCGGCTGGACAGAGGATGGGGGCGCGTGCGCGCGCGAGGCGGCGGGACAGAGGAAGGGGCGCGTGCGAGGCGGCTGGACAGAGGATGGGGGCGCGCGCGCGAGGCGGCGGGACAGAGGAAGGGGGCGCGTGCGCGCGCGAGGCGGCGGGACAGAGGAAGGGGGCGTGTGCGCGAGGCGGCGGGACAGAGGAAGGGGGCGTGTGCGCGCGAGGCGGCGGGACAGAGGATGGGGGCGCGCGCGCGAGGCGTCGGGACAGAGGAAGGGGGCGTGTGCGCGCGCGAGGCGGCGGGACAGAGGAAGGGGGCGTGTGCGCGCGCGAGGCGGCGGGACAGAGGAAGGGGGCGCGCGCGCGAGGCGTCGGGACAGAGGATGGGGGCGCGCACGCGAGGCGTCGGGACAGAGGAAGGGGGCGTGTGCGCGAGGCGGCGGGACAGAGGATGGGGGCGCGCGCGCGAGGCGTCGGGACAGAGGAAGGGGGCGTGTGCGCGCGCGAGGCGGCGGGACAGAGGAAGGGGGCGCGTGCGCGAGGCGGCGGGACAGAGGATGGGGGCGCGCGCGCGAGGCGTCGGGACAGAGGAAGGGGGCGTGTGCGCGCGCGAGGCGGCGGGACAGAGGAAGGGGGCGTGTGCGCGAGGCGGCGGGACAGAGGATGGGGGCGCGCGCGCGAGGCGTCGGGACAGAGGAAGGGGGCGTGTGCGCGCGCGAGGCGGCGGGACAGAGGAAGGGGGCGCGTGCGCGAGGCGGCGGGACAGAGGATGGGGGCGCGCGCGCGAGGCGTC
>NW_027594501.1:0-16764 GCF_964213995.1 Mustelus asterias | reverse complement strand
AAGGAACAGTGCTCCGAAAGCTTGTGCTACCAAATAAACGTGTTGGACTTTAACCTGGTGTTGTGAGACTTCTTATTTTCCCACCCCAGTCCAACGCCGGCATCTCCACATCATGTACATAGAGAAGGAAAGGAGAGAGTGCAGAGTGTAGTGTTACAGTCATAGCCAGGGTGTAAAAAAAGATCAACTTAATGCAAGGTAGGTCCATTCAAAAGTCTGATGTCAGCAGGGAAGAAGTTGTTCTTGAGTCAAAAGAACAAAGAACAAAGAACAGTACAGCACAGGAAACAGTCCCTTCGGCCCTCCAAGCCTGTGCCGCTCCTTGGTCCAACTAGACCAATCGTTTGTATCCCTCCATTCCCAGGCTGCTCATGTGACTATCCAGGTAAGTCTTAAACGATGTCAGCGTGCCTGCCTCCACCACCCTACTTGGCAGCGCATTCCAGGCCCCCACCACCCTCTGTGTAAAAAACATCCCTCTAATATCTGAGTTATACTTCGCCCCTCTCACCTTGAGCCCGTGACCCCTCGTGAACATCACTTCTGATCTGGGAAAAAGCTTCCCACCGTTCACCCTATCTATCCCCTTCATAATCTTGTACACCTCTGTTAGATCTCCCCTCATTCTCCGTCTTTCCAGGGAGAACAACCCCAGTTTACCCAATCTCTCCTCATAGCTAAGACCCTCCATACCAGGCAACATCCTGGTAAATCTTCTCTGCACTCTCTCTAAAGCCTCCACGTCCTTCTGGTAGTGCGGCGACCAGAACTGGACGCAGTACTCCAAATGTGGCCTAACCAGCGTTCTATACAGCTGCATCATCAGACTCCAGCTTTCGGAGCCCCAAGCCCCTTCTTCAGGTGAGTGAGGACTCGTGTTCACAAACAGGGCATATAAAGACACAAACTCAATTTACAAGATAATGGTTGGAATGTGAGTCTTTACTTGCAGTCTCTCTGCTGCACTTCCAAGACGCTCATTGCGTCTTGGAAGTGCAGCAGAGAGGGAGAGATTCGCGAGAGGAGTGCTGCGGGTAAGCGCTGTTATTTTTAACTTACTTTTTCGCGGGTTTTTTCTTTAAAAATATCTAAACCCGGAAGTGGTCGCGCAGGGAGGTCTGGGAGAGAGAGATTTTTTTTTCCCCAATAAATTGGAACAGAGAGGAATCCCGATACTCTACACTTGTAGAGTATCCCACCCTCCCTCCTCCTCTAACCTAAAAAAAAGACCCAGTGAGAGCAGGGCTTTGGAGAAAACAGGAGGAGGAAAGGTAAGTTTAAAATTTTCATTCACTTTTTTTTCCCTGTGTGTTTAAAGGGGCAATTATGAGTGTGAGGCCAGTATGTTGTTCCCAATGTAGGATGTGGGAGGTCCTGGAGGCTCCGAGCCTCCCGGACGACCATATCTGTGCTGGGTGTGTTGAGCTGCGGTTCCTAAGGGACCATGTTAGGGAACTGGAATTGCAGCTCGAGGACCTTCGCCGGGTTAGGGATAGTGAGGAGGTCATTGACAGGAGCTATCAGCAGGTGGTCACACCGGGACCACGGGAGGAGGGTAACTGGGTAACAGTGAGGAAGGAGAAAGCTCAGTTGATGGTGAGCACCCCGGTGGATGTGCCCCTTAATAATAAGTACTCCTGTCTGAGTACTACTGGGGTGGACAGCCCACCTGGGGGAAGCAGCGGTGGCAGTGTCTCTGGAGCTGAGCCTGGCCCAGTAGTGCAAAAGGGTAAGGAAAGGAGGGTAGTGCTAATTGGGGACTCTACGGTGAGGGGGTCAGATAGGCGTTTTTGCGGACACAGACGGGACTCTCGGATGGTGGTTTGCCTCCCTGGTGCAGGGGTCCGGGATGTCTCTGGTCGAGTCCCAGAAATCCTGAAGGGGGAGGGAGAGGAGCCGAAGGTCGTGATGCATATAGGTACTGCTGACATAGGTAGGAAGAGGGAAGGGGTCATGAAAAGAGAATATAGGGAGTTAGGTAGACAGCTGAGAAAGAGGAATGCAAAGGTAGTAATCTCGGGATTGCTGCCTGTGCCGCGGGAGAGTGAGAACAGGAATCGGTGGAGAATGAATGCGTGGCTGAGGGACTGGAGCAAGGGACAAGGATTTGGGTACTTGGATCATTGGGACCTCTTTAGGGGCAGGTGTGACCTGTTTAAAAAAGACGGGTGGCACTTGAATCCCAGGGGGACCAATATCCTGGCGGGAAGGTTGGCTAAGGCTACTGGAGAGACTTTAAACTAGAAAGGTTGGGGGGAGGGAATCGGAATGAGGGGACTGAGAGCGAGGAGGTTAGCTCGCAAATAGATAAGGAATGTAAACAGGGTAAGAGGGAGGTTAGACGAGTGATGGAGAAGGGAAGTGCTCAGGCTGAAGGTCTGAGATGTGTCTATTTTAATGCCAGGAGTGTAGTGAATAAAGTGGATGAGCTTAGAGCGTGGATTGCTGCTTCGAATTGTGATGTGGTGGCCATTACGGAGACTTGGATGTCTCAGGGACAGGACTGGGTGCTTCAGGTGCCGGGTTTTAGATGTTTCAGGAAGGACAGGGAGGGAGGCAAGAGAGGGGGGGGAGTGGCACTGTTGATCAGGGATAGTGTCACGGCTGTAGAGAAGGTGGACGCCGTGGAGGGATTGACTACGGAGTCTCTGTGGGTGGAGGTTAGGAACAGGAAGGGGTCGGTAACGTTGCTGGGTGTTTTCTATAGGCCGCCCAATAGTAACAGAGATGTTGAGGAGCAGATGGGGAAACAGATCCTGGAGAGATGTAGGAATAACAGAGTTGTCGTGATGGGAGATTTTAATTTCCCAAACATAGATTGGAATATCCCTAGGGCTAGGGGTTTGGATGGAGAGGAGTTTGTTAGGTGTGTTCAGGAGAGTTTCCTGACACAGTATGTGGATAAGCCTACTAGAGGAGAGGCTGTACTTGATCTGGTGCTGGCTAATGAACCTGGACAGGTGGAGGATCTCTCGGTGGGTGAGCATCTTGGGGATAGCGATCATAATTCTATCTCCTTCACGATAGCATTGGAAAGAGATAGGATCAGGCAGGCTAGGAAAGTGTTTCTCTGGAGTAAAGGGAAATACAGTGTCATCAGGGAGGAAATTAGACGGGTAAATTGGAAGGAGGCATTCTTGGGGAAAAGTACCGAAGGAAAGTGGAGGATTTTCAAGGAATGTTTGTCTGGAGCTCTGCATGACAACGTTCCGATGAGACAGGGGGGTGTTGGTAGGGTACGGGAACCGTGGTGCACGAAGGTTGTGATGAACCTGGTGAATAAGAAAAGAGAGGCGTACAGAAGGTTCAGAGAGCTAGGAGGTGTTAAGGATTTAGAGGAGTATACGGGATGTAGGAAGGAGCTTAAGAAGGAAATTAGGAGAGCGAGAAGGGGTCATGAGAAGGCCTTGGCGGGTAAGATTAAGGAGAATCCCAAGGCTTTCTACAAATATGTCAAGAGTAAAAGGATGAGATGTGAAGGCATAGGACCCTTAAAAGGTGAAGGGGGAAAAGTTTGTGCGGAACCGTTAGAAATGGCGGAGCTGCTTAATGAATACTTTACCTCGGTATTCACGGTGGAAAGGGATCTGGGTGGTTGTACTGCTGGTTTGCGGTGGACAGAAAGGATCGAGCATGTGGACATAAAGAAAGAGGATGTGTTGGAACTATTGAATGGCATCAAGGTTGGTAAGTCGCCGGGACCGGATGGGATGTACCCCAGGTTACTGTGGGAGACGAGGGAGGAGATTGCGGAGCCTTTGGCGATGATCTTTGCATCGTCGATGGAGACGGGAGAGGTTCCGGAGGATTGGAGGATTGCGGATGTGGTCCCTATATTCAAGAAAGGGAACAGGGACAGCCCGGGAAATTACCGACCGGTGAGTCTAACCTCAGTGGTTGGTAAGTTGATGGAGAGGATCCTGAGAGACAGGATTTATGATCATCTAGAGAAGTTTAGTATGATCAAAAGTAGTCAGCACGGCTTTGTCAAGGGCAGGTCGTGCCTTACGAGCCTGGTTGAGTTCTTTGAAAATGTGACCAAACACATTGACGAAGGAAGAGCGGTGGATGTGGTCTATATGGACTTCAGCAAGGCGTTCGATAAGGTCCCCCATGCAAGACTTCTTGAGAAAGTGAGAGGGCATGGGATCCAAGGGGCTGTTGCCTTGTGGATCCAGAACTGGCTTGCCTGCAGAAGGCAGAGAGTGGCTGTGGAGGGGTCTTTCTCTGCATGGAGGTCAGTGACCAGTGGAGTGCCCCAGGGATCTGTTCTGGGACCCTTGCTGTTTGTCATTTTCATAAATGACCTGGATGAGGAAGTGGAGGGATGGGTTGGTAAGTTTGCTGACGACACCAAGGTAGGTGGTGTTGTGGATAGTTTGGAGGGATGTCAGAAGTTGCAGCGAGACATAGATAGAATGCAAGACTGGGCGGAGAAGTGGCAGATGGACTTCAACCCGGATAAGTGTGTGGTGATCCATTTTGGCAGATCCAATGGGATGAAGCAGCAGTATAATATGAAGGGTACCATTCTTAGCAGTGTAGAGGATCAGAAGGACCTTGGGGTCCGGGTCCATAGGACTCTTAAATCGGCCTCGCAGGTGGAGGATGCGGTCAAGAAGGCGTACGGCGTACTGGCCTTCATTAATCGAGGGATTGAGTTTAGGAGTCGGGAGATAATGCTGCAGCTTTATAGGACCCTGGTTAGACCCCACTTGGAGTACTGCGCGCAGTTCTGGTCACCTCATTACAGGAAAGATGTTGAAGCCATTGAAAGGGTGCAGAGGAGATTTACAAGGATGTTGCCTGGATTGGGGGGCATGCCTTATGAGGATAGGTTGAGGGAGCTTGGTCTCTTCTCCCTGGAGAGACGAAGGATGAGAGGTGACCTGATAGAGGTTTACAAGATGTTGAGAGGTCTGGATAGGGTAGACTCTCAGAGGCTATTTCCAAGGGCTGAAATGGTTGCTACGAGAGGACACAGGTTTAAGGTGCTGGGGGGTAGATACAGAGGAGATGTCAGGGGTAAGTTTTTCACTCAGAGGGTGGTGGGTGAGTGGAATCGGCTGACGTCGGTGGTGGTGGAGGCAAACTCGTTGGGGTCTTTTAAGAGACTTCTGGATGAGTACATGGGATTTAATGGGATTGAGGGCTATAGATAGGCCTAGAGGTGGGGATGTGATCGGCGCAACTTGTGGGCCGAAGGGCCTGTTTGTGCTGTGGCTTTCTATGTTCTATGTTCTATGTAAAGACAGGTGAGTCTTACCTGCAAAGACATCTCCGCATCACACAGGTGGAGCCAGGGCCATGAAGCAAGGATGAGAATTCCAAAACCAAGGCATGGCTTTGTCTGGGGACCGACGTGAGCACAGTAGCAAGAGGGGGAATAGGATATGCTCTGAACTGCGATACGGGCTGCAGCTCTGAAGTTATACGGACTTGAAATGTTAACTACTGTTTCTCACCCCAGATAAGACTATCAAAAATATGAACAGGAGTAGACCATTCGGCCCCTCGAGCCTGCTCCTCCATTCAACAGGATCTTGGCTGATCCGACATTCCTCGCGTCCACTTTCCTACCCTTTCCCCGTAATCCTTGATTCCCTTCACTGATCAAAAATCTATCTCAGCCTTAAACACACACAAGGACTCTGTCCCCACAGCTCTCTGTGGGAAGGAGTTCCAAAGACTCACAACCCTCTGAGAGAAGAAATTCCTCTTCATCTCAGTCTTAAACTGGCACCGCTTTATTCTCAGACTGTGCCCTCTGGTTCTAGATTCTTCCATGAGGGGAAACATCCTCTCAGCATTTACCCTGTCAAATCCCTTCAGAATCCAATATGTTTCAATGAGATCACCTCTCATTCTGCTAAATTCCAATGAGTGGAGTCCCAGCCTGTTTAACCTTTCCTCATTCGACAATCCCTCCAAACCGGGGATCATCCCAGTGAACCTTGTCTGAACTGCCTCCAATAAAATAATATCTTTCCTTAAATAAGGGAAGCAAAACTGCTCCCAGTGCTCCAGATGTGGTCTCACCAGCACCTTGTACAGTCGCAGCAAGACTTCCCCACTCTTATACTCCAACCCCCTTGAAATAAGGGCCAACATTCCATTACCCTTCCTGATTACCTGCTGTACCTGTGTGCTAGCTTTCTGTGTTTCATGCACAAGTCCCCCCCGAGTCCCTTTGTGTTGCAGCTTTCTGCAGTTTTTCTCCATTTAAATAACACTCTGTTCCTTTGTTCTCCCTTCGAAAATCAACAGTTTCGCATTTTCCACATTAGCCTCCACTTGCCAACTTGTTGCCCAATTACTGAACCGATCAATATCTCTGTAAACTGTTTGTATCCCTCTCACAACTTGCCTTTCCACTTATTTTTGCGTCATCTGTAAATTTGTCTACAGTACCTTCACTTCCGTCCTCCAAGTCATTAATATATATTGTAAACAGTTGCAGTCCCAGCACTGATCCCTGAGGAACCCCATTGGTTACAGGTCACCAACCTGAAAAGAACCCCTTATTCCCACTCGCTGTTTCCTGCCCATTCACCAATTCTCTCTCCGCGCCAATTCACTCCGTCCAACACCATGGGCTCTTATCTTATGAACATAGAACATAGAACAGTACAGCACAGAACAGGCCCTTCGGCCCACGATGTTGTGCCGAGCTTTATCTGAAACCAAGATCAAGCTATCCCACTCCCTATCATCCTGGTGTGCTCCATGTGCCTATCCAATAACCGCTTAAATGTTCCTAAAGTGTCTGACTCCACTATCACTGCAGGCAGTCCATTCCACACCCCAACCACTCTCTGAGTAAAGAACCTACCTCTGACATCCCTCCTATATCTCCCACCATGAACCCTATAGTTATGCCCCCTTGTAATAGCTCCATCCACCCGAGGAAATAGTCTTTGAACGTTCACTCTATCTATCCCCTTCATCATTTTATAAACCTCTATTAAGTCTCCCCTCAACCTCCTCCGCTCCAGAGAGAACAGCCCTAGCTCCCTCAACCTTTCCTCATAAGACCTACCCTCCAAACCAGGCAGCATCCTGGTAAATCTCCTCTGCACTCTTTCCAGCGCTTCCACATCCTTCTTATAGTGAGGTGACCAGAACTGCACACAATATTCCAAATGTGGTCTCACCAAGGTCCTGTACAGTTGCAGCATAACCCCACGGCTCTTAAACTCCAACCCCCTGTTAATAAAAGCTAACACACTATAGGCCTTCTTCACAACTCTATCCACTTGAGTGGCAACCTTCAGAGATCTGTGGATATGGACCCCAAGATCTCTCTGTTCCTCCACAGTCTTCAGAATCCTACCTTTGACCCTGTAATCCACATTTAAATTAGTCCTACCAAAATGAATCACCTCACATTTATTAGGGTTAAACTCCATTTGCCATTTTTCAGCCCAGCTTTGCATCCTATCTCTGCCTCTTTGCAGCCTACAACAGCCCTCCACCTCATCCACTACTCCACCAATCTTGGTGTCATCAGCAAATTTACTGATCCACCCTTCAGCCCCCTCCTCTAGGTCATTAATAAAAATCACAAATAGCAGAGGACCAAGCACTGATCCCTGTGGCTAGCAACCTGTCTCCAGTCCGAAAATTTTCCATCCACCGCCACCCTCTGTCTTCGATCAGATACAGTAAGAAATCTCACAACACCAGGTTAAAGTCCAACAGGTTTATTTGGTAGCAAATGGTGTTTGCTACCAAATAAACCTGTTGGACTTTAACCTGGTGTTGTGAGACTTCTTACTGTGTTCACCCCAGTCCAACGCCGGCATCTCCACATCATTTCGATCAGATAGCCAGTTACCTATCCAATCGGCCAACTTTCCCTCTATCCCACACCTCCTTACTTTCATCATAAGCCGACCATGGGTGACCTTATCAAATGCCTTACTAAAATCCATGTATATGACTTAACCTTTTGTGAGGATCCTTGTCGAAAGCCTTCTGGAAATCCAAATACAACACATCTACTGGTTCCCCTCTATTCACTCTGGTTGAGACTTCCTTGAAAAACTCTAATAAATTAATCAGACACAATTTCCCTTTCATGAAGCCATGCTGACTCTGCTTGATTAGATTATGGTTTTCTAAATGTGCTGCTATTACTGCCTTAATAACTGATTCCAACATTTTCCCAGCAATAAATGTTAGGCTAATCAACCTATAGTTACCCTCTTTGTGTCTCCCTACCTTTCTGAATAGGAGTGTCAGATTGGCAGTTTTCCAATCCTCTGCTGCTGCTCCAGAATCCAAGGACATCTGGAAAATTACAACTAATGCATCTGCTATCTCTGTAGCTACTTCTTTTAGGATCCTAGGATGCAAGCCATCAGGACCTGGGGACTTGCCTGCCCAGGTCCTGATGGCAGGGTTGTGTCGTGGTCACTGTTCCCCTGAAGGCTGAAGTTCTCCTGAAGGCTGAAGGCTGATAAATGTGAGGTGATTCATTTTGGTAGGACTAATTTAAATGTGGATTACAGGGTCAAAGGTAGGGTTCTGAAGACTGTGGAGGAACAGAGAGATCTTGGGGTCCATATCCACAGATCTCTAAAGGTTGCCAGTCAAGTGGATAGAGCTGTGAAGAAGGCATATAGTGTGTTAGCTTTTATTAACAGGGGGTTGGAGTTTAAGAGCCGTGGGGTTATGCTGCAACTGTACAGGACCTTGGTGAGACCACATTTGGAATATTGCGTGCAGTTCTGGTCACCTCACTATAAGAAGGATGTGGAAGCGCTGGAAAAAGTGCAGAGGAGATTTACCAGGATGCTGCCTGGTTTGGAGGGTAGGTCTTATGAGGAAAGGTTGAGGGAGCTAGGGCTGTTCTCTCTGGAGCGGAGGAGGCTGAGGGGAGACTTAATAGAGGTGTATAAAATGATGAAGGGGATAGATAGAGTGAACGTTCAAAGACTATTTCCTCGGGTGGATGGAGCTATTACAAGGGGGCATAACTATAGGGTTCGTGGTGGGAGATACAGGACGGATATCAGAGGTAGGTTCTTTACGCAGAGAGTGGTTGGGGTGTGGAATGGACTGCCTGCAGTGATAGTGGAGTCAGACACTTTAGAAACATTTAAGCGGTTATTGGATAGGCACATGGAGCACACCAGGATGATAGGGACTGGGATAGCTTGATCTTGGTTTCAGATAAAGCTCGGCACAACATCGTGGGCCGAAGGGCCTGTTCTGTGCTGTACTGTTCTATGTTCTATGTTCTATGACCCCCACTTCTTGCCTTCGAACAACCACACAACCTCAAACAGACCATTGTCCACAGCAAACTACCCAGCCTTCAGGAGTTCAGTGACCACGACACCACACAACCCTGCCACAGCAACCTCTGCAAGACGTGCCGGATCATCGACACGGATGCCATCATCTCATGTGAGAACACCATCTACCAGGTACACGGTACATACTCTTGCAACTCGGCCAACGTTGTCTACCTGATACGCTGCAGGAAAGGATGTCCCGAGGCATGGTACATTGGGGAGACCATGCAGACGCTACGACAACGAATGAATGAACACCACTCGACAATCACCAAGCAAGACTGTTCTCTTCCTGTTGGGGAGCACTTCAGCAGTCACGGGCACTCAGCCTCTGATCTTCGGGTAAGCGTTCTCCAAGGTGGCCTTCACAACCAACACACGACAGTGCAGAGTCGCTGAGCAGAGACTGATAGCCAAGCTCCGCACACATGAGGACGGCCTCAACCGGGATCTTGGGTTCATGTCACACTATCTGTAACCCCCACGACTTGCCTGGGCTTGCAAAATCTCACTAACTGTCCTGGCTGGAGACAATACACACCTCTTTAACCTGTGCTTAACCCTCTCTCCACTCACATTGTCTGTACCTTTAAGACTTGATTACCTGTAAAGACTCGCATTCCAACCATTATTTTGTAAATTGAGTTTGTGTCTTTATATGCCCTGTTTGTGAACACAAGTCCTCACTCACCTGATGAAGGAGCGAGACTCTGAAAGCTTTTGCTGCCAAATAAACTTGTTGGACTTTAACCTGGTGTTGTGAGACTTCTTATTGTGCTTACCCCAGTCCAACGCCGGCATCTCCACATCATTACTTCCTCACTCCCTGTATTCTGCTTTTAGGACCTCAGCCTTTTTTTACCTATGTCGCCTGTACCCGCGTGTACTACGACCACTGGCTGTTCACCCTCCCCCTTCAGAATGTCCAGCAGCCGCTCCGAGACATCATTGACCCGAGCACAAGGGAGGCAACATACCATCCTGGAGTCTTGTTTGCGGCCACAGAAACGCCTGTCTATTCCCCTTACAATTGAATCCCCGATAACTATTGCATTCCCACACTTTTTACCCCTCCTCTCTGCAGCAGAACCAACCGTGGTGCAACGGATTTGGCTGTTGCTGTTTTCCCCTGAAAGGCCATTCCCCTCAACAGTATCAAAACAGTATCTCTGTTTTGCTGGGGAACGGCCACAGGAGATTCCTGCACTGCCTCCGAGCTCTCTTGCTCTGCCTGGTGGTCACCCATTCCCTTCCTGCCTGCGGATTCTGAGCCTGCAGTGTGACCATCTCCCTCACGGATGCTCCAATGTCTCCATAACATAAGAACATAAGAACATAAGAAATAGGAGCAGGAGTAGGCCATCTAGCCCCTCGAGCCTGCCCCGCCATTCAATAAGATCATGGCTGATCTGACGTGGATCAGTACCACTTACCCGCCTGATCCCCATAACCCTTAATTCCCTTACCGATCAGGAATCCATCCATCCGCGCTTTAAACATATTCAGCGAGGTAGCCTCCACCACCTCAGTGGGCAGAGAATTCCAGAGATTCACCACCCTCTGGGAGAAGAAGTTCCTCCTCAACTCTGTCTTAAACCGACCCCCCTTTATTTTGAGGCTGTGTCCTCTAGTTTTAACTTCCTTACTAAGTGGAAAGAATCTCTCCGCCTCCACCCTATCCAGCCCCCGCATTATCTTATAAGTCTCCATAAGATCCCCCCTCATCCTTCTAAACTCCAACGAGTACAAACCCAATCTCCTCAGCCTCTCCTCATAATCCAAACCCCTCATCTCCGGTATCAACCTGGTGAACCTTCTCTGCACTCCCTCCAATGCCAATATATCCTTCCTCATATAAGGGGACCAATACTGCACACAGTATTCCAGCTGCGGCCTCACCAATGCCCTGTACAGGTGCATCAAGACATCCCTGCTTTTATATTCTATCCCCCTCGCAATATAGGCCAACATCCCATTTTCCTTCTTGATCACCTGTTGTACCTGCAGACTGGGCTTTTGCGTCTCATGCACAAGGACCCCCAGGTCCCTTTGCACGGTAGCATGTTTTAATTTGTTTCCATTGAGATAGTAATCCCATTTGTTATTATTTCCTCCAAAGTGTATAACCTCGCATTTCTCAACGTTATACTCCATTTGCCATATCCTCGCCCACTCACTCAGCCTGTCCAAATCTCTCTGCAGATCTTCTCCGTCCTCCACACGATTCACTTTTCCACTTATCTTTGTGTCGTCTGCAAACTTCGTTACCCTACACTCCGTCCCCTCCTCCAGATCATCTATATAAATGGTAAACAGTTGCGGCCCGAGTACCGATCCCTGCGGCACGCCACTAGTTACCTTCCTCCAACCGGAAAAACACCCATTTATTCCGACTCTTTGCTTCCTGTTCACACATAACCGACACATCTGGACATTAAGGGGCAATTTAGCGTGGCTGATCCACCTAACTACTGATGGAGTTAGTGACTAAGGAAAAGGAGTTATTGTGGCGACTGAAGATGATGGCTTTGAGAGAAAGATTGGGCCTCCATCTCAAATGTAATTTAAACTGGGGCATCTCCAACACTGCGGCACTCATTCAGCACTGCATAGGATCCCTACAGTGCAGAAGGAGACCATTTAGCCCATCGAGTCTGCACCGACAACAATACCACCCAGACCCTATCCCCATAACCCCATCTATTTACCCTGCGAGTCCTCCTGACACCAAGGGCCAATTTAGCATGGCCAATCAACCTAACCCGCGCATCTTTGCACTGTGGGTGGAAACCGGAGCACCCGGAGGAAACCCACACAGACATGGGGAGAACGTGCAAACTCCACACAGACAGTGACCCGAGCCGGGAATCGAACCTAGGTCCCTGGTGCTGTGAGGCAGCAGTGCTAACCACTGTGCCACCGTGCTGGGAATCGAACCCCGGTCCCTGGTGCTGTGAGGCAGCAGTGTTAACCCACTGTGCCACCATGCTGGGAATCGAACCCCGGTCCCTGGCACTGTGAGGCAGCAGTGTTAACCACTGTGCCACCGTGCTGGGAATCGAACCCCGGTCCCTGGTGCTGTGAGGCAGCAGTGTTAACCACTGTGCTACCGTGCTGGGAATCGAACCTGGGACCCTGGCACTGTGAGGCAGCAGTGTTAACCCACTGTGCCACCGTGCTGGGAATCGAACCCCGGTCCCTGGCACTGTGAGGCAGCAGTGTTAACCACTGTGCCACCGTGCTGGGAATCGAACCCCGGTCCCTGGTGCTGTGAGGCAGCAGTGCTAACCACTGTGCCACCGTGCTGGGAATCGAACCCGGGACCCTGGTGCTGTGAGGCAGCAGTGCTAACCCACTGTGCCCCCGAGCCGGGAATCGAACCCGGGACCCTGGTGCTGTGAGGCAGCAGTGCTAACCACTGTGCCCCCGAGCCGGGAATCGAACCCGGGACCCTGGTGCTGTGAGGCAGCAGTGCTAACCACTGTGCCACCGTGCTGGGAATCGAACCCCGGTCCCTGGTGCTGTGAGGCAGCAGTGCTAACCCACTGTGCTACCGTGCTGGGAATCGAACCCGGGACCCTGGTGCTGTGAGGCAGCAGTGTTAACCACTGTGCTACCGTGCTGGGAATCGAACCCCGGTCCCTGGTGCTGTGAGGCAGCAGTGTTAACCCACTGTGCTACCGTGCTGGGAATCGAACCCGGGACCCTGGTGCTGTGAGGCAGCAGTGTTAACCCACTGTGCTACCGTGCTGGGAATCGAACCCCGGTCCCTGGTGCTGTGAGGCAGCAGTGTTAACCCACTGTGCTACCGTGCCGGGAATCGAACCCCGGTCCCTGGTGCTGTGAGGCAGCAGTGTTAACCCACTGTGCTACCGTGCTGGGAATCGAACCCCGGTCCCTGGTGCTGTGAGGCAGCAGTGTTAACCCACTGTGCCACCGTGCTGGGAATCGAACCCCGGTCCCTGGTGCTGTGAGGCAGCAGTGTTAACCCACTGTGCCACCGTGCTGGGAATCGAACCCCGGTCCCTGGTGCTGTGAGGCAGCAGTGTTAACCCACTGTGCCACCGTGCTGGGAATCGAACCCCGGTCCCTGGTGCTGTGAGGCAGCAGTGTTAACCCACTGTGCCCCCGAGCCGGGAATCGAACCCGGGTCCCTGGCACTGTGAGGCAGCAGTGTTAACCCACTGTGCCCCCGAGCCGGGAATCGAACCCCGGTCCCTGGTGCTGTGAGGCAGCAGTGTTAACCCACTGTGCTACCGTGCTGGGAATCGAACCCGGGACCCTGGCACTGTGAGGGAGCAGTGTTAACCCACTGTGCTACCGTGCTGGGAATCGAACCCGGGACCCTGGCACTGTGAGGGAGCAGTGCTAACCCACTGTGCTACCGTGCTGGGAATCGAACCCGGGACCCTGGCACTGTGAGGGAGCAGTGTTAACCCACTGTGCTACCGTGCTGGGAATCGAACCTGGGACCCTGGCACTGTGAGGGAGCAGTGTTAACCCACTGTGCTACCGTGCTGGGAATCGAACCCCGGTCCCTGGTGCTGTGAGGCAGCAGTGCTAACCCACTGTGCTACCGTGCTGGGAATCGAACCCCGGTCCCTGGTGCTGTGAGGCAGCAGTGTTAACCCACTGTGCCCCCGAGCCAGTGTCAGCCTATCTTAGAAAGCTCAAATCTCTGGAGTATCCAATGTGGCACTCAGACATGACAAAGGGGCGGCACGGTAGCACAGTGGTTAGCACTGCTGCTTCACAGCTCCAGGGTCCCGGGTTCGATTCCCGGCTCGGGTCACTGTCTGTGTGGAGTTTGCACATTCTCCTCGTGTCTGCGTGGGTTTCCTCCGGGTGCTCCGGTTTCCTCCCACAGTCCAAAGATGTGCGGGTTAGGTTAATTGGCCAGGTTAAACATTGCCCCTTAGTGTCCTGAGATGCGTAGGTTAGAGGGATTAGTGGGTAAATATGTAGGGATATGGGGGTAGGCCCTGGGTGGGATTGTGGTCGGTGCAGACTCGATGGGCCGAATGGCCTCTTTCTGCACTGTAGGATTCTATGAAATCCAAGCACTGGCAGACAGACAGGGAAACAGGAATAATGCAGAGATGAGCTGGAAGTGTATTGGGAATGCGGAGAGGAGGTGGGTGGCATTGACTGCATGTTATGCTGAGATTGGGTTGACTGTGTGTTCAAGGCCTCCTGTCGTGGGGAGAGTTTCTCGAGGAATTGGAACTGTTGTAAGTGAAAGATAAAAGTGAAAGAATATATTGTTAATAAGGAAGGTAACCCTGCGGCCTTTCCTTCAGAGGAGTCTCTCTGCAACGATCAGTCTCTCCAATTAATCATAAGCACAGGATTCCACACTCAGGCTTGATGCTCGGAGCTTATCTCTACAATTGCTGACATTTCTATAACAACCTTTCACCTTGGGGCAACTCAAAGTGCTTCACAACCAGTGACATACATTAAATGTCTGGTCCGTGTTGGAACACAGACAACACGGCAGCCATTCTGCTCACAGCGAGATCCCACTCAGCAAGAACCCACTCACAGCGAGATCCCATTCACAGCGAGATCCCACTCACAGCGAGATCCCACTCAGCAAGAACCCACTCACAGCGAGATCCCACTCACAGCGAGATCCCACTCACAGCGAGATCCCACTCACAGCGAGATCCCACTCACAGCGAGATCCCACTCACAGCGAGATCCCACTCACAGCGAGATCCCACTCACAGAAAGATCCCACTCACAGCGAGATCCCACTCACAGCAAGATCTCACTCACAGCAAGATCCCAATCGCAGCAAGAACCCACTCACAACGAGATCCCACTCACAGCGAGATCCCACTCACAGAAAGATCCCACTCACAGCAAGATCCCACTCGCAGCGAGATCCCACTCACAGCAAGATCCCACTCGCAGCGAGATCCCAATCACAGCGAGATCCCACCCACAGCAAGATTCCACTCCCGGCAAGATCCCACTCACAGCGAGATCCCACTCACAGAAAGATCCCACTCCCGGCAAGATCCCACTAACGGCGAGATTCCACTCACAGCAAGATCCCAATCACAGCAAGATCCCACTCACAGTGAGATTCCACTCACAGCAAGATCCCAATCACAGCGAGGTGAAAATGAAGAGAGAGTTGCTGTGAGGGATGTTAGTGATTGTCCTGTGAATATTTACTGCACCAACTGAGCGAACAGCGACTGGGGGTAACCGCTCCCCATGTGGAGCAGTCTCACTCCATATTCCCAGCCTCTGCCCTTATCCTCACACCCTCAGCCTGTCAGTCTGAACCACACCATCTCCCATCCAGAACCGCTCTGCCTCTGCTGAGTGTCCTCGACCCTGCTCCCCCCACTGGCCCCCAGCCCCCTCCCCCCCCTCCCCCCACCCCCTCTCCCCTCCCTGGCCCCCCTCCCCCCACCCCCCAACCCAGCCTGCTCCCACCCCCCCCTCAGCCTGCTCTCACCCCCCCCCTCAGCCTGCTCTCACCCCCCCCTCAGCCTGCTCCCACCCCCCCCTCAGCCTGCTCCCACCCCCCCTCAGCCTTTACTCACCCCCCCTCAGCCTTTACTCACCCCCCCTCAGCCTGCTCCCACCCCCCTCAGCCTGCTCCCACCCCCCCCCTCAACCTGCTCTCACTCCCCCCCCTCAGCCTGCTCCCACCCCCCCCTCAGCCTGCTCCCACCCCCCCCTCAGCCTGCTCTCACTCCCCCCCTCAGCCTGCTCCCACCCCCCCCTCAGCCTGCTCCCACCCCCCCCCCCTCAGCCTGCTCTCACCCCCCCCCTCAGCCTGCTCTCACCCCCCCCTCAGCCTGCTCCCACCCCCCCCCTCAGCCTGCTCCCACCCCCCCTCAGCCTTTACTCACCCCCCCTCAGCCTTTACTCACCCCCCCTGAGCCTTTACTCACCCCCCCTCAGCCTGCTCCCACCCCCCCTCAGCCTGCTCCCACCCCCCTCAGCCTGCTCCCCCCCCCCACTCCGCCCCCCCCCCCCCCCCCCCCCCCCCCCCCACACTCCGCGCTGCCTGATAACTTGCAGCAATCATTGGGCTCTCTGGGTGCGGAGCTGAGATTGAGCTGATACCACAGGCTGCCCAGGAGAGTTTCACACACCACTCCCTTCCAATGCCCCAGAAAGTCAGAACTCCCCTTCACCCTCACACTGATATCATTAGAAAAGATAAAAGACAGGGAGAGAGAGAGAGAGAGAGGGAGAGAGGGAGTGAGAGAGAGGGAGAGAGGGAGTGAGAGAGAGGGAGAGAGAGGGAGTGAGGGGGAGAGGGAGTGAGAGAGGGAGTGAAAGAGAGAGAGGGAGAGAGGGAAGGGGAGAGAGGGAGAGAGAGGGAGTGAGAGGGAGAGAGGGAGTGAGAGAGAGGGAGAGAGAGGGAGTGGGAGGGAGAGAGGGAGTGAGAGAGAGGGAGAGAGTGAGGGGGAGAGGGGGGGAGAGAGAGGGA
>NW_027594500.1:0-16775 GCF_964213995.1 Mustelus asterias | reverse complement strand
ACAGGTGGACAGAGTGGTGAAGAAGGGCATTCGGCATGCTTGGTTTCATCGGTCAGAACATTGAATACAGGAGTTGGGACGTCTTGTTGAAGTTGTACAAGACATTGGTAAGGCCACACTTGGAATACTGTGTACAGTTCTGGTCACCCTATTATAGAAAGGACATTATTAAACTAGAAAGTGTGCAGAAAAGATTTACTAGGATGCTACCGGGACTTGATGGATTGAGTTATAAGGAGAGGCTGGATAGACTGGGACTTTTTTCTCTGAAGCGTAGGAGGCTGAGGGGTGATCTTATAGAGGTCTATAAAATAATGAGGGGCACAGATCAGCGAGATAGTCAATATCTTTTCCCAAAGGTAGGGGAGTCTAAAACTAGAGGGCATAGGTTTAAGGTGAGAGGGGAGAGATACAAAAGGGTCCAGAGGGGCAATTTTTTCACACAGAGGGTGGCAAGTGTCTGGAACAAGCTGCCAGAGGCAGTAGTAGAGGCGGGTACAATTTTGTCTTTTAAAAAGTGTTTAGGCAGTTACATGGGTACGATGGGTATAGAGGGATATTGGGATTAGCTTAGGGGTTTAAAAAAAAAAGGGCAGCATGAACAGGTTGGGCCGAAGGGCCTGTTTCCATGCTGTAAAACTCTCTGACCAATTGTGTCCTTCATTGCTAGAGGGATGGAGTTAAAAACAGCGAGGTTATGTTGCAGCTGTATAAGGTGCTGGTGAGGCCACACCTGGAGTTACTGTGTACAGTTTTGGTCTCCTTACTTGAGAAAGGATATACTGGCACTGGAGGGGTGCAGAGGAGATTCACTCGGTTGATTCCGGAGTTGAGAGGGTTGGCTTATGAGGAGGGACTGAGTAGACTGGGGCTATACTCATTGGAATTCAGAAGAATGAGGGGAGATCTTATAGAAAGATATAACATTATGAAGGGAATAGATAAGATAGAAGCAGGGAGGTTGTTTCCACTGGCGGGTGAAACTAGAACTCGGGGGCATGGCCTCAAAATAAGGGGGAACAGATTTGGGACTGAGTTGAGGAGGAACTTCTTCACACAAAGGGTTGTGAATCTGTGGAATTCCCTGCCCAGTTGAGGCTTCCTCATTGAATGTTTTTAAGGCAAGGATAGATAGATTTTTGAACAGTGAAGGAATTAAGGGTTATGGTGAGCGGGCGGGTAAGTGGAGCTGAGTCCACGAAAAGATCAGCCATGATCTTATTGAATGGCGGAGCAGGCTCGAGGGGCCAGATGGCCGACTCCTGCTCCTAGTTCTGATTTACCCCCCCAGTAGGAATTTGTTTTCATTTATGGGATGTCGGCGTTGCTGGCGAGACCCAACATTTAGTACCCATTCCGAACTGCCCCCTCCAGGAGGAGAGCCGCCATCTTGAACCCACCACCGTCCCGTGCAGAGTGGGTCCACCCACGGCGCAGTTAGGGAGGGAGTTCTGGGATTGCGACCCCAGCCGCAGTGAAGGAACGGCCGATATATTTCCAAGTCGGGGATGGTGAGTGACTCGGAGGGGGAGCCTCCAGGTGGTGGGTGTCCCCCAGGTATCTGGTGGTTAGCGACAGTGGTTGTCGGGGCTGGAGGAGGTTACAGAGATCGGGAGGGGTTGTCGGGGCTGGAGGAGGTTACAGAGATAGGGAGGGTGTGTAGGGGGCTGGAGGAGGTTACAGAGATAGGGAGGGGTGTAGGGAGCTGGAGGAGGTTACAGAGATAGGGAGGGTTGTAGGGGGCTGGAGGAGGTTACAGAGATAGGGAGGGGGTGTAGGGACTGGAGGAGGTTACAGAGAGAGGGAGGGGTGTAGGGGGCTGGAGGAGGTTACAGAGATAGAGAGGGGGTGTAGGGGCTGGAGGAGGTTACAGAGATCGGGAGGGGTGTAGGGGGCTGGAGGAGGTTACAGAGATAGGGAGGGGTGTAGGGGGCTGGAGGAGGTTACAGAGATAGGGAGGGGTGTAGGGGGTTGGAGGAGGTTACAGAGATAGGGAGGGGGTGTAGGGGGCTGGAGGAGGTTACAGCGATAGGGAGGGGTGTAGGGGGTTGGAGGAGGTTACAGCGATAGGGAGGGGGTTTAGGGAGTTATAGAGATAATATTCAGACCCTTGACGGGACTCACCAAGAGCGATACGCTTGTTATAATCACACAGAGAGCGAAAGTGATGCCACCTGAGAGAGAGAGAGAGAGAGAGTGACGATCCAAACTGTGGGGGAGGGCGAGGGGCGGGCGGAGGGAGGGCGAGGGGCGGGCGGAGGGAGGGCGAGGGGCGGGCGGAGGGAGGGCGAGGGGCGGGCGGAGGGAGGGCGAGGGGCGGGCGGAGGGAGGGCGAGGGGCGGGCGGAGGGAGGGCGAGGGGCGGGCGGAGGGAGGGCGAGGGGCGGGCGGAGGGAGGGCGAGGGGCGGGCGGAGGGAGGGCGAGGGGCGGGCGGAGGGAGGGCGAGGGGCGGGCGGAGGGAGGGCGAGGGGCGGGCGGAGGGAGGGCGAGCGGAGGGAGGGCGAGGGGCGGGCGGAGGGAGGGCGAGGGGCGGGCGGAGGGAGGGCGAGGGGCGGGCGGAGGGAGGGCGAGGGGCGGGCGGAGGGAGGGCGGAGGGAGGGCGGAGGGAGGGCGGAGGGAGGGCGGAGGGAGGGCGGAGGGAGGGCGGAGGGAGGGCGGAGGGAGGGCGGAGGGGAGGGCGGAGGGAGGGCGGAGGGAGGGCGGAGGGAGGGCGGAGGGAGGGCGGAGGGAGGGCGGAGGGAGGGCGGAGGGAGGGCGGAGGGAGGGCGGAGGGAGGGCGGAGGGAGGGCGGAGGGAGGGCGGAGGGAGGGCGGAGGGAGGGCGGAGGGAGGGCGGAGGGAGGGCGGAGGGAGGGCGGAGGGAGGGCGGAGGGAGGGCGGAGGGAGGGCGGAGGGAGGGCGAGGGGGGCCGGAGGGAGGGCGAGGGGGGCCGGAGGGAGGGCGAGGGGGGCCGGAGGGAGGGCGAGGGGGGACGGAGGGAGGGCGAGGGGGGCCGGAGGGAGGGCGAGGGGGGCCGGAGGGAGGGCGAGGGGGGCCGGAGGGAGGGCGAGGGGGGCCGGAGGGAGGGCGAGGGGGGCCGGAGGGAGGGCGAGGGGGGCCGGAGGGAGGGCGAGGGGGGCCGGAGGGAGGGCGAGGGGGGCCGGAGGGAGGGCGAGGGGGCCGGAGGGAGGGCGAGGGGGGCCGGAGGGAGGGCGAGGGGGGCCGGAGGGAGGGCGAGGGGGGCCGGAGGGAGGGCGAGGGGGGCCGGAGGGAGGGCGAGGGGGGCCGGAGGGAGGGCGAGGGGGGCCGGAGGGAGGGCGAGGGGGGCCGGAGGGAGGGCGAGGGGGCCGGAGGGAGGGCGAGGGGGGCCGGAGGGAGGGCGAGGGGGGCCGGAGGGAGGGCGAGGGGGGCCGGAGGGAGGGCGAGGGGGGCCGGAGGGAGGGCGAGGGGGGCCGGAGGGAGGGCGAGGGGGGCCGGAGGGAGGGCGAGGGGGGCCGGAGGGAGGGCGAGGGGGGCCGGAGGGAGGGCGAGGGGGGCCGGAGGGAGGGCGAGGGGGGCCGGAGGGAGGGCGAGGGGGGCCGGAGGGAGGGCGAGGGGGGCCGGAGGGAGGGCGAGGGGGGCCGGAGGGAGGGCGAGGGGGGCCGGAGGGAGGGCGAGGGGGGCCGGAGGGAGGGCGAGGGGGGCCGGAGGGAGGGCGAGGGGGGCCGGAGGGAGGGCGAGGGGGGCCGGAGGGAGGGCGAGGGGGGCCGGAGGGAGGGCGAGGGGGGCCGGAGGGAGGGCGAGGGGGGCCGGAGGGAGGGCGAGGGGGGCCGGAGGGAGGGCGAGGGGGGCCGGAGGGAGGGCGAGGGGGGCCGGAGGGAGGGCGAGGGGGGCCGGAGGGAGGGCGAGGGGGGCCGGAGGGAGGGCGAGGGGGGCCGGAGGGAGGGCGAGGGGGGCCGGAGGGAGGGCGAGGGGGGCCGGAGGGAGGGCGAGGGGGGCCGGAGGGAGGGCGAGGGGGGCCGGAGGGAGGGCGAGGGGGGCCGGAGGGAGGGCGAGGGGGGCCGGTGGGAGGGCGAGGGGGGCCGGAGGGAGGGCGAGGGGGGCGAGGCGGGCCGGAGGGAGGGCGAGGGGGGCCGGAGGGAGGGCGAGGGGGGCCGGAGGGAGGGCGAGGGGGGCCGGAGGGAGGGCGAGGGGGGCCGGAGGGAGGGCGAGGGGACCGGAGGGAGGGCGAGGGGACCGGAGGGAGGGCGAGGGGACCGGAGGGAGGGCGAGGGGACCGGAGGGAGGGCGAGGGGACCGGAGGGAGGGCGAGGGGACCGGAGGGAGGGCGAGGGGACCGGAGGGAGGGCGAGGGGACCGGAGGGAGGGCGAGGGGACCGGAGGGAGGGCGAGGGGGACCGGAGGGAGGGCGAGGGGGGCCGGAGGGAGGGCGAGGGGGGCCGGAGGGAGGGCGAGGGGGGCCGGAGGGAGGGCGAGGGGGGCGGAGGGAGGGCGAGGGGGGGCGAAGCGGGCCGGAGGGAGGGCGAGGGGGGTTCGAGGGAGGGGAGGGGGGGAGGGGAGGGGGTGAGGGGGGCCGGAGGGAGGGCGAGGGGGGCGGAGGGAGGGCGAGGGGGGGCGAAGGGGGCCGGAGGGAGGGCGAGGGGGGTTGGAGGGAGGGGAGGGGGGGAGGGGAGGGGGTGAGGGGGTGAGGGAGGGAGTTACCAGAGCCAGGTTTTCTCTTCCTCAGCGCAGTCCTCGGAGCGCTGGACTGGGTCATTCACCACGATATCGTCCCGCAGGTCCTCCAGGGAGATTAACGGGACCCGGATCCAAAAACTGTCGGGAACAGGACCAGGGGAGTCAGGGTGAACCTCACATCGAACACAGACCCCTCAACTCCAAACAAACCCGAGACGGGACACAGACAGAGATTAACAACAGAGTAAAGTTACACTGTCCCCATCAAACACTCCCAGGACAGGTACAGCACGGGGTTAGATACAGAGTAAAGCTCCTTCCACACTGTCCCCCATCAAACACTCCCAGGACAGGTACAGCACGGGGTTCGATACAGAGTAAAGCTCCCTCTACACTGTCCCCCATCAAACACTCCCAGGACAGGTACTGCACGGGGTTCGATACAGAGTAAAGCTCCCTCTACACTGTTCCCCATCAAACACTCCCAGGACAGGTACAGCACGGGGTTAGATACAGAGTAAAGCTCCCTCTACACTGTCCCCATCAAACACTCCCAGGACAGGTACAGCACGGGGTTACGTACAGAGTAAAGCTCCCTCTACACTGTCCCCCCATCAAAAACTCCCAGGACTGGTACAGCACGGGGTTAGATACAGAGTAAAGCTCCCTCTACACTGTCCCCCATCAAACACTCCCAGGACAGGTACAGCACGGGGTTAGATACAGAGTAAAGCTCCCTCTACACTGTCCCCATCAAACACTCCCAGGACAGGTACAGCACGGGGTTAGATACAGAGTAAAGCTCCCTCTGCACTGTCCCCCATCAAACACTCCCAGGACAGGTACAGCACGGGGTTAGATACAGAGTAAAGCTCCCTCTACACTGTCCCCCATCAAACACTCCCAGGACAGGTACAGCACGGGTTAGATACAGAGTAAAGCTCCCTCTACACTGTCCCCCATCAAACACTCCCAGGACAGGAACAGCACGGGTTAGATACAGAGTAAAGCTCCCTCTACACTGTCCCCATCAAACACTCCCAGGACAGGTACAGCACGGGGTTAGATACAGAGTAAAGCTCCCTCTACACTGTCCCCCATCAAACACTCCCAGGACAGATACAGCACGGGGTTAGATACAGAGTAAAGCTCCCTCTACACTGTCCCCCACCAAACACTCCCAGGACAGGTACAGCACGGGGTTAGACACGGAGTAAAGCTCCCTCTACACTGTCCCCATCAAACACTCCCAGGACAGGTACAGCACGGGGTTAGATACAGAGTAAAGCTCCCTCTACACTGTCCCCCATCAAACACTCCCAGGACAGGTACAGCACGGGGTTAGATACAGAGTAAAGCTCCCTCTACACTGTCCCCATCAAACACTCCCAGGACAGGTACAGCACGGGGTTAGATACAGAGTAAAGCTCCCTCTACACTGTCCCCCATCAAACACTCCCAGGACAGGTACAGCACGGGTTAGATACAGAGTAAAGCTCCCTCTACACTGTCCCCCATCAAACGCTCCCAGGACAGGTACAGCACGGGTTCGATACAGAGTAAAGCTCCCTCTACACTGTCCCCCATCAAACACTCCCTGGACAGGTACAGCACGGGTTAGATACAGAGTAAAGCTCCCTCTACACTGTCCCCATCAAACACTCCCAGGACAGGTACAGCACGGGGTTAGATACAGAGTAAAGCTCCCTCTACACTGTCCCCGTCAAACACTCCCAGGACAGGTACAGCACGGGGTTAGATACAGAGTAAAGCTCCCTCTACACTGTCCCCCATCAAACACTCCCAGGACAGGTACAGCACGGGGTTAGATACAGAGTAAAGCTCCCTCTACACTGTCCCCCATCAAACACTCCCAGGACAGGTACAGCACGGGGTTAGATACAGAGTAAAGCTCCCTCTACACTGTCCCCATCAAACAATCCCAGGACAGGTACAGCACGGGGTTAGATACAGAGTAAAGCTCCCTCTACACCGTCCCGATCAAACACTCCCAGGACAGGTACAGCACGGGGTTAGATACAGAGTAAAGCTCCCTCTACACTGTCCCCATCAAACACTCCCAGGACAGATACAGCTCGGGGTGAGATACTCACGACTGTGGAGTGATGTCCAGTGAGGAGGTGGTTCAGTAACATCCTGGCCAGGTTGCTGTTGTTGCTCTGACGGACAGGGATGAGGAATGCTGGGACACCGAGGTAGGCAGCGAAATTCAGTTCCTGCAGCAGAGCCTGTGGGAAGTAGCAGCAACGGGTTAAACTGGGGGCAACTCAGCATCAACCTCAGCACTGACCCTCCCACAGCGCGGCGCTCCCTCAGCACTGACCCTCCCACAGTGCGGCGCTCCCTCAGCACTGACCCTCCCACAGTGCGGCGCTCCCTCAGCACTGACCCTCCCACAGTGCGGCGCTCCCTCAGCACTGACCCTCCCACAGTGCGGCGCTCCCTCAGCACCGACCCTCCCACAGTGCGGCGCTCCCTCAGCACTGACCCTCCCACAGTGCGGCGCTCCCTCAGCACTGACCCTCCCACAGTGCGGCGCTCCCTCAGCACCGACCCTCCCACAGTGCGGTGCTCCCTCAGCACTGACCCTCCCACAGTGCGGCGCTCCCTCAGCACTCACCCTCCCACAGTGCGGCGCTCCCTCAGCACTGACCCTCCCACAGTGCGGCGCTCCCTCAGCACTGAACCTCCCACAGTGCGGCGCTCCCTCAGCACTGACCCTCCCACAGTGCGGCGCTCCCTCAGCACCGACCCTCCCACAGTGCGGCGCTCCCTCAGCACCGACCCTCCCACAGTGCGGCGCTCCCTCAGCACTGACCCTCCCACAGTGCGGCGCTCCCTCAGCACTGACCCTCCCACAGTACGGCGCTCCCTCAGCACTGACCCTCCCCACAGTGCGGCGCTCCCTCAGCACTGACCCTACCACAGTGCGGCGCTCCCTCAGCACTGACCCTCCCCACAGTGCGGCGCTCCCTCAGCACCGACCCTCCCACAGTGCGGCGCTCCCTCAGCACTGACCCTCCCACAGTGCGGCGCTCCCTCAGCACTGAGCCTCCCACAGTGCGGCGCTCCCTCAGCACTGACCCTCCCACAGTGCGGCGCTCCCTCAGCACTGACCCTCCCACAGTGCGGCGCTCCCTCAGCACTGACCCTCCCACAGTGCGGCGCTCCCTCAGCACTGACCCTCCCACAGTGCGGCGCTCCCTCAGCACTGACCCTCCCACAGTGCGGCGCTCCCTCAGCACTGACCCTCCCACAGTACGGCGCTCCCTCAGCACTGACCCTCCCCACAGTGCGGCGCTCCCTCAGCACTGACCCTCCCACAGTGCGGCGCTCCCTCAGCACTGACCCTCCCACAGTGCGGCCCTCCCTCAGCACTGACCCTCCCACAGTGCGGCGCTCCCTCAGCACCGACCCTCCCACAGTGCGGCGCTCCCTCAGCACTGACCCTCCCACAGTGCGGCGCTCCCTCAGCACTGACCCTCCCACAGTGCGGCGCTCCCTCAGCACTGACCCTCCCACAGTGCGGCCCTCCCTCAGCACTGACCCTCCCACAGTGCGGCGCTCCCTCAGCACTGACCCTCCCACAGTGCGGCGCTCCCTCACCTCCTCAGAGTTTTTCCGTATTTGGTCATCCTCAGAGTCTGGCTGTATCCATGGTGACAGTTTTCCCACTATCAGTGTGTTCCAGTCTGGAAGGGAGAGAGAGACAAACTGAGCGGACAATGGCTGAGGGAGTGGCAACGGATTTCTTACTTTATTAGGACATTGGACAAGTGGTGTTCCTCAGGGATCAGTGCTGGGACCTTTGCTGTTTGTAATATATATAAATGATTTGGAGGAAAATGTAACTGGATTGATGAGTAAGTTTGCGGACGACACAAAGGTTGGTGGATTTGCGGATAGCGATGAGGACCATCAGAGAATACAGCAGGATATAGATCAGTTGGAGACTTGGGAGGAGAGGTGGCAGATGGAGTTTAATCCGGACAAATGTGAGGTAATGTATTTTGGAAGGTCTAATACAGATAGGAAATATACAGTAAATGGCAGAACCCTTAGGAGTATTGATAGGCAGAGGGATCTGGGTGTACAGGTACACAAGTCACTGAAAGTGGCAACGCAGGTGGAGAAGGTAGTCAAGAAGGCAGACGGCATGCTTGCCTTCATCGGCCGGGCATTGAGTTTAAAAATTGGCAAGTCATGTTGCAGCTTTATAGAACCTTAGTTAGGCCGCACTTGGAATATAGTGTTCAATTCTGGTCGCCACACTACCAGAAGGATGTGGAGGCTTTGGAGAGGGTGCAGAAAAGATTTACCAGGATGTTGCCTGGTATGGAGGGCATTAGCTATGAGGAGAGGTTGGAGAAACTTGGTTTGTTCTCACTGGAGCGACGGAGGTTGAGGGGGCGACCTGATAGAAGTCTACAAGATTATGAGGGGCATGGACAGAGTGGATAGTCAGAAGCTTTTTCCCCCAGGGTGGAAGAGTCAATTACTAGGGGGGCACAGGTTTAAGGTGCGAGGGGCAAGGTTTAAAGGAGATGTACGAGGCAAGTTTTTTTACACAGAGGGTGGTGGGTGCCTGGAACTCGCTGCCGGGGGAGGGAGTGGAAGCGGATACGGTAGTGAGTTTTAAGGGGCGTCTGGACAAATACATGAATAGGATGGGAATGGAGGGATACGGTCCCCGGAAGGGTAGGGGGTTTTAGTTCAGTCGGGGGCAGCATGGCCGGTGCAGGCTTGGAGGGCCGAAGGGCCTGTTCCTGTGCTGGAATTTTCTTTGTTCTTTATGGGTATCATTGGCTGGGCCCAGCATTCATTGCCCATCCCTAGTTGCCCTTGGAGGGCAAATGAAGTCAACCCCATTGCTGTGGCTCTGGAGTCACATGTCGGCCAGACCGGGGTAAGGACGGCAGATTTCCTTCCCTAAAGGATATCAGTGAACCAGATGGGTTTTTCCGACAGTCAAATGGGATGAAGGAGTACAATACAAAGGGAAAGACTCTTAGTACTGTAGAGGATCAGAAGGACCTTGGGGTCCGGGTCCATAGGACTCTAAAATCGGCCCCGCAGGTGGAGGAGGTGGTTAAGAAGGCGTATGGTGTGCTGGCCTTTATCAATCGAGGGATTGAGTTTAGGAGTCCGGGGATAATGATGCAGCTATATAAGACCCTCGTCAGACCCCACTTGGAGTACTGTGCTCAGTTCTGGTCGCCTCATTACAGGAAGGATGTGGAAAAGATTGAAAGGGTGCAGAGGAGATTTACAAGGATGTTGCCTGGATTGAGTGGCATGCCTTATGAGGATAGGCTGAGGGAGCTCGGTCTTTTCTCCTTGGAGAGACGTAGGATGAGAGGAGACCTAATAGAGGTGTACAAGATGTTGAGAGGCATAGATCGGGTGGACTCTCAGAGGCTTTTTCCCAGGGTGGAAATGGCTGCTACGAGAGGACACAGGTTTAAGGTGCTGGGGGGTAGGTACTGGGGAGATGTTAGGGGGAAGTTTTTCACACAGAGGGTGGTGGGCGAGTGGAATCGGCTGCCATCAGTGGTGGTGGAGGCAAACTCAATAGGGTCTTTTAAGAGACTTCTGGATGAGTACATGGGACTTAATAGGATGGAGGGTTGTAGGTAAGCCTATATATAAGCCTAGGTAGGTAGGGACATGACCGGCGCAACTTGTGGGCCGAAGGGCCTGTTTGTGCTGTAGTTTTTCTATGTTCTAATCGACAATGGGTCATCAGTAGATTCTTCATCCCAGATATTTTTTAATTGAATTCAAATTCCACCATCTGCCGTGGCGGGATTCGAACCCGGGACCCCCCAGAACATTAGCTGAGTTTCTGGATCGATAGTCTGGCGATAATAGCACTAGGCCGTGATCTTCCCTCTGCGGTAGGTATATGGGGGTGTGATGTTGGCACAGTGGGTAACACTGCTGCCTCACAGCGCCAGGGACCCAGGTTTGATTCCCGGCTTGGGTCACTGTCTGTGCGGAGTCTGCACGTTCTCCCCGTGTCTGCGTGGGTTTCCTCCGGGTGCTCTGGTTTCCTCCCACAGTCTGAAAGATGTGCGGGTTAAGGGGATTGGCCATGCTAAATTCTTTTCCTACTTTCTCAGAAGACTAAGGAAATTTGGCATGTCAGCTACGACTCTCACCAACTTTTACAGATGCCCCATAGAAAGCATTCTTTCTGGTTGTATCACAGCTTGGTCTGGGGCTCCTGCTCTGCCCAAGACCGCAACGAACTACAAAAGGGTTGTGAATGTAGCCCAATCCATCACCAGCCTCCCATCCATTGACTCTGTCTACACTTCCCGCTGCCTCGGGGAAAAGCAGCCAGCATAATTAAGAACCCCCCCACACACCCCGGACATTCTCTCTTCCACCTTCTTCTGTCGGGGGAAAAAGATACAAAAGTCTGAGGTCACGTACCGACCGACTCAAGAACAGCTTCTTCCCTGCTGCCGTCAGACTTTTGAATGGACCTACCTCGCACTGAGTTAATCTTTCTCTACACCCCTAGCTATGACTGTAACACTACATTCTGCACCCTCTCCTTTCCTTCTCTATGAACGGTATGCTTTGTCTGTATAGCGCGCAAGGAAACAATACTTTTCACTGTATCCCGATACACGTGACAATAATAAATCAAATGAAAAACAGAACATCGGGTTGGAGGTATCCGGAGGCGTCGAGTGGGAGTTACCTCGACCGGACAGAAGCAGGTCGGAACGGGTCAAAGCCCCCGGGCGATCTTTGGCCGGAGTATCGGTGAATTCCCGCTTGAATCGGGGATTGAAAATCGGCATGCAGAGGAAGTCAAAGCTGAGAGAGAGAGACAGAGAGAAAGAGGGAGTGAGAGAGAGCACAGAGCATTTACAATTAAAACCCCCCTCTCCCAGATAAACAGCGGGGAATAAGTACCCCCAACTGGGGTAATACCCCCGATTAGGGTAATAAATAAACCCTCACAACAGAGAGAGCAATAATTCGTCCGGCTTAGGCAATTGCCTGGATCCACCACAGGTCCACAGCAGACACCATCTCCCAGGCCCTACACTCAACCCTGGAACACTCTTCCATCAACACCCTCTCCTCCCCTTGACCCTCCGTCACCATCCTGACCTTCCCCCATGTTAACCCCCTCATATATAAATGATTTGGAGGAAAATGTAACTGGTTTGATGAGCAAGTTTGCGGTCGACACAAAGGTTGGTGGATTTGCGGACAGCGATGAGGACCATCAGAGGATACAGCAGGATATAGATCGGTTGGAGACTTGGGCGGAGAGGTGGCAGATGGAGTTCAATCCGGACAAATGTGAGGTAATGCATTCTGGAAGGTCTAATACAGATAGGAAATATACAGTAAATGGCAGAACCCTGAAGAGTATTGATAGGCAGAGGGATCTGGGTGTACAGGTACACAGGTCACTGAAAGTGGCAACGCAGGTGGAGAAGGTAGTCAAGAAGGCATACGGCATGCTTGCCTTCATCGGCCGGGGCATTGAGTTTAAAAATTGGCAAGTCATGTTGCAGCTTTATAGAACCTTAGTTAGGCCGCACTTGGAATATAGTGTTCAATTCTGGTCGCCACACTACCAGAAGGATGTGGAGGCTTTGGAGAGGGTACAGAAAAGATTTACCAGGATGTTGCCTGGTATGGAGGGCATTAGCTATGAGGAGAGGTTGGAGAAACTTGGTTTGTTCTCACTGGAACGACGGAGGTTGAGGGGAGACCTGATAGAAGTCTACAAGATTATGAGAGGCATGGACAGAGTGGATAGTCAGAAGCTTTTTCCCCAGGGTGGAAGAGTCAATTACTCGGGGGCACAGGTTTAAGGTGCGAGGGGCAAGGTTTAAAGGAGATGTACGAGGCAAGTTTTTTTACACAGAGGGTGGTGGGTGCCTGGAACTCGCTGCCGGGGGAGGGAGTGGAAGCGGATACGATAGTGAGTTTTAAGGGGCGTCTGGACAAATACATGAATAGGATGGGAATGGAGGGATACGGTCCCCGGAAGGGGAGGGGGTTTTAGTTCAGTCGGGGCAGCATGGTCGGTGCAGGCTTGGAGGGGCCGAAGGGCCTGTTCCTGTGCTGTAATTTTCCTTGTTCTTTTCCCTCCCTCTATCATCCTCTCCCCCCTCCGTCTCCCCTCTGGTCTCCCAGATTACCTGGATCCACCACAGTTCGCCCATCGCCACAACAGGTCCACAGCAGATGCCATCTCCCTGGCTCTGCATCAACCCCTGGAACACCTAGATAACTTGGACACCTCTGCCAGACTCCTACAGCTCAGCCTTCAACACCATTATTCCTCCGAGATTCATCTCCAAACTCCGTGGCCTGGGCCTGGGCTCCTCCCTCTGCGACTGGATCCTGGACTTCCTAACCCACAGACCACAATCAGTGAGGATAGGCAAAAACACCTCCTCCACGATCATCCTCAACACCGGTGCCCCACAAGGCTGTGTTCTCAGCCCCCTCACTATACTCCTTATACACCTCCGACTGTGCGGCCAAATTCCCCTCCAACTCGATTTCCAAGTTTGCTGACGACACCACCGTAGTGGGTCGGATCTCAAACAATGACGAGACAGAGAACAGGAATGAGATAGAGAGTCTGGTGAACTGGTGCGGCAACAATAATCTCTCCCTCAACGTCAACAAAACGAAGGAGATTGTCATCGACTTCAGGAAGCGTAAAGGAGAACATGCCCCTGTCTACATCAACGGGGACCAAGGAGAAAGGGTCGAGAGAGCTTCAAGTGTTGAGGTGTCCAGATCACCAACAACCTGTCCTGGTCCCCCCCATGCCGACACTATAGTTAAGAAAGCCCCACCAACGCCTCTACTTTCCCAGGAGACTAAGGAAATTTGGCATGTCCGCTACGACTCTCACCAACTTTTACAGATGCCCCATAGAAAGCATTCTTTCTGGTTGTATCACAGCTCGGTCTGGGGCTCCTGCTCTGCCCAAGACCGCAAGGAACTACAAAAGGGTCGTGAATGTAGCCCAATCCATCACGCAAACCAGCCTCCCATCCATTGACTCTGTCTACACTTCCCGCTGCCTCGGGGAAAAGCAGCCGGCATAATCAAGGACCCCCCGCCACGCACCCCGGACATTCTCTCTTCCACCTTCCATCGGGGGAAAAGATACAAAAGTCTGAGGTCACGTCACCGACCGACTCAAGAACAGCTTCTTCCCTGCTGCTGCTGTCAGACTTTTGAATGGACCGACCTCGCACTAAGTTGATCTTTCTCTACACCCTAGCTATGACTGTAACACTACATTCTGCACTCTCTCCTTTCCTTCTCTATGAACGGTATGCTTTGTCTGTACAGCGCGCAGGAAACAATACTTTTAATGTATGCTGATATATGCGACAATAATTCATCAAACCATTCCCTCCTCTCCCTCCCTCATCTCTCGATCCCTCCTCTCCCTCATTCCCTACCTCCCCACTCAACCCCTCCCTTCCTCACTCCTCCCTCCCTCCACTGCCCCACTCCCAGTCCCTCCCCCATTCCCTGCCTCCTTCTCTCTTCCCTTCCCACTCACTCATCCCACATATCCCCCACCACATCCCCATATATCCCCTCTCCCCCAACATCCCCAACCATCTATATCCCCCCTTCCCAACCCCCTCATCCCCAACCGTCTATATCCCCCCTCCCCAACCGTCTGTATCCCCCCTCCTCCAACCCCCTCACCCCCAACCGTCCATATCCCCCCTTCCCAACCCCCTCATCCCCAACCGTCTATATCCCCCCTTCCCAACCCCTCCTCCAACCCCCTCATCCCCAACCGTCTATATCCCCCCTCCCCCAAATCCCCAACCGTCTATATCCCCCCTCCCCAACCCCCTCATCCCCAACCGTCTATATCCCCCCTCCCCCAACCCCCTCACCCCCAACCGTCTATATCCCCCCTCCCCAACCGTCTGTATCCCCCCTCCTCCCCAACCGTCTATATCCCCCCTTCCCAACCCCCTCATCCCCAACCGTCTATATCCCCCCTTCCCAACCCCTCCTCCAACCCCCTCATCCCCAACCGTCTGTATCCCCCCCCTCCTCCAACCCCCTCACCCCCAACCGTCTATATCCCCCCTGCCCCACATCCCCAACTGTCTATATCCCCCCTCCTCCAACCCCCTCATCCCCAACCGTCTATATCCCCCCACCCCAACCCCCTCATCCCCAACCGTCTATATCCCCCCTCCCCCTCATCCCCAACCATCTATATCCCCCCTCCCCAACCGTCTATATCCCCCCTTCCCCCAACCCCTCCTCCAACCCGCTCAGCCCAACCGTCTATATCCCCCCTTCCCCCAACCCCTCCTCCAACCCCCTCACCCCCAACCGTTTATATCCCCCCTCCTCCAACCCCCTCACCCCCAACCGTCTATATCCCCCCTCCCCAACTGTCTATATCCCCCCTCCACCAAACCCCCTCATCCCCAACCGTCTGTATCCCCCCTCCTCCAACCCCCTCACCCCCAACCGTCTATATCCCCCTCCCCAACCCCCAACTGTCTATATCCCCCCTCCACCAAACCCCCTCATCCCCAACCGTCTTTATCCCCCCTCCTCCAACTCCCTTATCCCCAACCGTCTATATCCCCCCTCCTCCAACCCCCTCATCCCCAACCGTCTATATCCCCCCCTTCCCCCAACCGTCTATATTCCCCCCTCCCCCCCAACCGTCTATATCCCCCCTCCTCCCCAACCATCTATATCCCCCCTCCTCCAACCCCCTCATCCCCAACCATCTATATCCCCCCTCCTCCAACCCCCTCATCCCCAACCATCTATATCCCCCCTCCTCCAACCCTCTCATCCCCAACCATCTATATCCCCCCTTCCCCCAAATCCCCAACTGTCTATATCCCCCCTCCTCCAACCCCCTCATCCCCAACCGTCTATATCCCCCCTTCCCCCAAATCCCCAACCGTCTATATCCCCCCTCCTCCAACCCCCTCATCCCCAACCGTCTATATCCCCCCTTCCCCCAACCGTCTATATTCCCCCCTCCTCCCCAACCGTCTATATCCCCCCTCCTCCAACCCCCTCATCCCCAACCATCTATATCCCCCCTTCCCCCAAATCCCCAACCGTCTATATCCCCCCTCCTCCAACCCCCTCATCCCCAACCGTCTATATCCCCCCTTCCCCCAACCGTCTATATTCCCCCCTCCTCCCCAACCGTCTATATCCCCCCTCCTCCAACCCCCTCATCCCCAACCATCTATATCCCCCCTCCTCCAACCCCCTCATCCCCAACCATCTATATCCCCCCTCCTCCAACCCCCTCATCCCCAACCATCTATATCCCCCCTTCCCCCAAATCCCCAACCGTCTATATCCCCCCTCCCCCTCATCCCCAACCGTCGATATCCCCCCTCCCTGGCCCCATATCCCCTCTTCCCATATCCCCCCCTCCTCCATATCCCTCCCTCCCTCCCCCATATCCCCCCTCCCCATATCCCCCCTCCCCTCCCCCATATCCCCTCCCCATATCCCCCCCCCATATCCCCCCTCCCCCATATCCCCCCTCCCCTCCCCCCCCCATATCCCCTCCCCCATATCCCCTCTCCTCCCCCATATCCCCCCTCCCCTCCCCCATATCCCCCCTCTCCTCCCCCATATCCCCCCTCCCCTCCCCCATATCCCCCCTCCCCTCCCCCATATCCCCCCTCCCCTCCCCCATATCCCCCCTCCCCTCCCCCATATCCCCCCTCCCCTCCCCCCCCCATATCCCCTCCCCCATATCCCCTCTCCTCCCCCCCCCATATCCCCTCCCCCTCCTCCCCCATATCCCCCCTCCCCCATATCCCCCCCCTCCCCCATATCCCCCCCCTCCCCCATATCCCCCCTCCCCCATATCCCCCCCTCCCCCATATCCCCCCTCCCCCATATCCCCCCCCTCCCCCATATCCCCCCCCTCCCCCATATCCCCCCTCCTCTCACCCCTGCCGGCCCACCGCCCCCAGACTCTCCCCGATGTCGGGCACCGAGTGCACTTCGCGGCCGCTGGACACCCGGGACACCGCCGCCATGATCGATCCGAGGAGGGGGGGGGGAGGAAAGGGGGCGGGGTCAACAAGCCCCCGG